>NC_056731.1:1284356589-1284364089 GCF_019279795.1 Protopterus annectens | reverse complement strand
CAAACTGACACACATGTGTAGGCCATAGTTGTCAAGCATCTGCAAAAAGGCAGGAGGTGGGGGAGGGGTGTCATCATGACACAACAGTGCACTGCAGCAGGGAACCAAATAATGCTATGAATAAATGTATCTGCACACAATCATGGTGAGGAACTGTGGCAGACATAACCCTGACTCCACAGCAATAGTGACAGCAGTGTGTGAACTTCAAGGGATGTGCACATGAGTTGACCTTGCAATCATGCAGAGTTGGGGGACATGTATAGTGCAGACTGACCATATACTGGAAAATGCAGATGGCCCATGCTAGTATACCCCTGCTAGGAATAGTGACTGCTGTAGTACACATAACAGTATGTGAAAAAACTATCATGATAAGGGCATGCACACATATGCACCCACAAAGTGTATGCATCTCAATCAGCATCAGCACAACTAACACATTTGTTTGACACTGCATTTGATTGTACAGGACATATGCCACATATCAGGCTCATGTAATGTTAGCATATGCAGTAATGCGGTCCCATGGCATATCAAGGAAGAGGGCATCATATCAATAAGGGTGTGTACACTCCCCATATCCATGGTAAGGTTTGATGATTGTCAGTGTAATTGTAATGTATTGGTCATTCATGCAACACTGATGACATCTGTAAATCAGACAGCAGGCATTCACAAATGACATCTGTCCACATATCATCCCAGGTTTTTGTCGCACAAACACATACGGGCTGTGAGCAGCAGAGCAGACATAACTGAAGCAGTATTATACATTCAGTAATGGAGTGTACACCTGTGAAGTATGGTGCACAGTACATTTTAGGGTGCTGAACAGATGCACAGCAATACTGTGTACATGGGTGCAGTGTTTTCCAGGGGAAGGGGCATCACCTACTAACACAGCCCATGTACCACACACATGTATACTGTTGCGAGCATGGATTGACTATAGCTGCACTGCATGCTGTTGAGTACCGTATGTTATGCATGTTGACAGATGGGTAATGGGAGGTCTGCGTGTAATATCTTTGTGCAACCTCACCTGTAAGTGTGTGTGGGGTTGGGGGGGTTATTTTGTCTGTAAGTGCAATCTAGTGGAGTGGAGGGGGGGTTGATGCATGTAAGATGTGTGTGTATGTGTGTGCTTGTTTGTGTGTGTGTCCATGTATGCACATGTGTGAATGTGGGGTTGTTCATACGTCTCGACTTCCCTTTGGAATCGTGCAGTACATGGACATGGACTGACACATGAGACACCAGGAATACTTGTCTGATATGTAATCTCAGGACAGCTGATAGTATAATAAGGTCTGTAGCATGGAATATGCATTGGGAGGGAAACTAGACATCAGGTATACTGTTAAAACTGCAATCAGCAGAACGGTGAAAGAATACCCACATATGCAGCACTACAGATGCATTGAGGAATTACTAGACACAGCAAATTATGGCGTAGTGGTGCAGCTGTAGCATTTTTGCCTCACAGCAAGAGTTCTCCAGTTCGATTCTCGGCTGAGGTGCCTTCTGTGTGGAGTCTACATGTCCTCCCTGCATTCATGTGGGTTTCCGCCGAATTCTCCAGTTTCCTCCCATGTTACAAAGACATGCATCAGGAGCCTTTCTCCCCGAGCCTCTGCTGAAAATTGGCTTTGTTCCAAGTTGGACTTTCCCGGATATCAAATGATAAATAAATAAAAATAATAAAACACCAGTGAGTGTATCCAAATATTACTATTGTCCACATAATAAGTTAATAGAGCAACAGATCTTGCATCTACTGAGCAATAGTTATATATGACACTCCAGTGCATGACATTATTAAGTGACTGTAGTAGCCCCTAACATATGGGGGCCATGCTCACAATGTCTGGACAAACCCAGGGTGAACACCGGATGACAGCAGTGAGTTCTTGTAAAACCGGCTCAAATCAAGTCAAAGAGGTAATGGAGTAACAGGTCATATTTTGTGGTCACTTGTCTCTGCAATTAGAAGAATGATATGTTAATGATTGGTATTAAGGGACAGGTAGGTATTATGTCAGGGTGTGTGTGTGTGTGTGTGTGTGTGTGTGTGTGTGTGTGTGTGTGTGTGTGTGTGTGTGTGTGTGTGTGTGTGTGTGTGTGTGTGTGTGTGTGTGTGTGTGTGTGTGTGTGTGTGTGTGCGAGTGTGTAAATGTGTGTGTATATGTGTGTACTGTTAAGCAATGATGTACAGGTCTTAATGTGCATTTCTTGTTTTCCCCTCACAGGTTGTGAGGTGGGTCAGTGTCCCTCCTGCATGCAGTCTGATGTTGGTGTTCATGCAGACACTGAAAATGATGATAGGTGTGTTGAGGCACAGGCGGGGTTGTCATAGACCAAAACTGTGCCATAGTTTGACATCCCCTGCTATCTACCCCATCCCTGCACACAGTCACAGTGCCTATACATACCCCTTCACCAGCAACCATGGCAGAGGGACAGTTGTTGGTTGGTGGCAGTGTGCAGGACAGTGTGGTGATGTCTGACAGGGTACCACATAGGCAGATGTACAGGGGTGTTCATGGGAGGGCCACTGGTCATCATACCCCTGGCAGAAGGGCCACATCTGGTACCACCAGATGCATGTTTCAGGCTGTTATGGAGGTGCAGACACATATGGAACAGTACACCAGACAGGGTCTGAGGCTGCAGAGGGCTGCTTTTTTAGCTGTAAGTGACAACATCCATGATCTTGCAGGTGCCCTCTGATATTATAAAGAGGTCATGGATAGATGGTGGAGTGAGATGGTGGGCATCCTCGACTGTGGATTGTCTGTGCTAGAGCATGTGGTGGGAGTGGTGTGATGGCCACGTGGATGTAGGCCAGCAACAGCAACATCTGGAGGTCGACATGGATGTGCAAGGACACCAAGCCACTCCCATAGTGGCAGCACCAGCCTCAGCACTGCAGGGGGGCACTGTCTACACCACACCACAGCAGGCCACATGCAAGTGTTCCTAGCCAGTCCCAGGAGGTACCTGGTTCCAGTGGACATATGTCATCATCAGGGGAGAATAGTATATCAAGCTTGTACCTGGATGTGCCCGTGGAACCCCTGGCAGACACAGGTATAGTCTGCAGCTCTCCAACAAACACCTGTATAGGGCAGCCACATGGCAGTACTGTGTGCATGCATACCCACACACAATATAAAGACACCTAGGGCAACCCCATACCTACACACACCACATCATTATGGTCATATCAGTATCACACACATGGTGTCAAACTTATGGCTCACCCTAGGTCTCTTTCAAACCAACAACACACCCTGTGCATATGATGATACCTGTGCCACATCCCTGTCATCCATAACATCAGTGCAGGGACAGGCTAATATGGTTATGATGCATACGGTGACTGTACTACAGTATACCAATATACTGCTGTGTAACATGTTGTCAGCAGTAAAGTTTAATGCTTACATGTCAGGTAGTGTAGCTGTCCAGCCATGATGCATTATAGCTGTTAGTAACACTCAGTGCTTGTGGTCTCCATAATGTTATCCATTTGTGTTGTAGGTGTCCATGTGTCAGCAGGAGGATGGTCTGCTGTCATATCTCACAAGGGGTATGGCACTGTAGTGAAACCATGGCTGTGCCATATCCTGGGTACAGTTGAACACATGTCACAGGTCTGTATAACAGTTACTGCCTGTGCCATATGGCCAATAGGTCTGGGGGTGGTGTATACAGGTGAGTGCATGGAGGCTGCTGTTAGCAGCCCTTCTACAGTGGACAATGGTAGTTGTATCGGGTGGTACACACCATATGTTTGTGTATAGCACATGCAGAGGCATAGGTGTTGATGCACTACACAGAGAATACTGTACACATGGATGTATGTACCTGTGCAAGGAACCCATTGTAGCCTATGGAATTTCACCAAGCCAGACTACGCAGAACAACACATTGTGAAATAAGCAGTCTGCTAGTTTGAGGTCATTGACGATGGTCCAGGCAGGGTATATGTCCCTGTCCCCAATATAGTGCAATCCTCAACATGGTGAACATATGTGTGCTGGTGTTGGTGGCACACCCCTACCCTTTGGAGGGTGAAAGGTGCTGTAGAACCACAGATAGTGTGATAGACAAATACATAACCTGTTAACATGAACTGTACAGTTTTACAGCCAGCTACATGGGGGGATACACTCAACAGTAACCGCAATGATGTTGACTGTGTCCACAACAGCCACACCCAGCTGTATATACCAACCCCAGTATTGCTGCACACCTATACAGTGGGGAAGAGGCCATTAACACAGCTAACAGTAGTTGTGATGGAATGTATGTCCATAGGGTGATACCTGTGACATGTTAGCATATGCCATGCAGTTCTTGGACAGATGACCCCCCCGGGACATGTATATTCAGCAACCTGAAGTAGATTCCTCCACATACATGCAGACTCATACTTGGCAACACTGGGGCTAGACTCTTACCTAGGTATGTAGTGCTACTGATGGGTGTGGCTTTAATTGCACACACCACACTGCTTTTAGAATGAGGTGTGTTCCAGTTTACATGTTACATGCAGAACATCCCCAGGCATGTACAGTATGGTGATGGGGGATGTAATAGCTGTATATGGATAATACCTAGTGTGACATACCATCATATACACATTGACAAACACATAACAGTCAGACAAACATCCGAGACACCTGAGCCTATCAGTGCTAACTACCTTTTCAGTGTGTCCAATTATCAGTAACGTGTATGGTTGATGGTGACAGTTATCACCATACAGTGGTAGATGGGACATGTTTCGGGGTACCATGGTATAATGACAGTATACCCAGCAACCACACCCCACTGTGGATATTGTACACATTGGAACCCATGATGATACTCTGACATACCCACCATCACACATTGAACAGGACTCCAATACAACCCATTGTCCATCCCAAGAATGCTACTACAGGGATATGCATCTAATGCACATGCCACAGGCATAGTAGGGTGATGCATTGCCATGCCTCTCCTATGGGCAGCAACATCACTATCCCTAATATTTTGTGGCAATGCATATTGTAACAGAAGTATGTGGCCTCAGAATGCTGTACCCTACATATTTATTTTATTTTTTTTTATTTTACATTTGTTGATCGGGCTAGTCTAGCTGGATACATGTCCTTTTTCAGTAGAGGCCCGGGGAGATAAGCTCCAAGAAATGGTCTAAATACAATAGTACAAGTTCAAACAACACGGGAAAAAATATCAATATACTAATAAAAATAGCAACTTTAAAAGGGAAATAAAACTCATCAACAATGGTATTAAGTAATTAACAGTACAGAGTTTGTAACAGAATATATTATTGAGGAAAAAAATGATAAAACAGTGAAATTTCAAGTATGGAGACATATCAGGTTAGGTCATAGTTAAACAAAGAAAGTTAGGTGAGTAGTAATGTAGCAAAGGAGTTACTTAAGAAGAGAAAGTAAATAGAGGATATAAAAAAAGAAAAGAGGTAGATAAGAAAAGTATGATAAGATGGGAAAAAAGTAGCAGAGGCTAGTAAGCACTGGATAGGTTAGATAACTTAGTAGAGGTAGATGACTAGTCTGGTTTTGAACAGGGGCATAGCCAGTGAGTTTTGAGGAGAAGTTTAAGTCTATTTTTAAAGAGAGATAATGAGGTAAGTGAGGAGAGGTCACAAGGGAGAGGATTCCAGGATTTACCTACAGAATTAGAGAAAAGGGAATCCCCAGCTCTGTTGTTAGGTTTAGTGGTGTGGACTAGTAGTTTTTAAGATGAGCGTAAGGACTTCAGATTTGTATAGGGGGTGATTAGGGTAGATAAACTTGGAGTATTAGAAAGTTTATAAAGGATGTTGTGGGCAAGGGTGAGTTGGTGAAATTTAATCAGGTGTTGTAGTTCTAACCATCCTAGCTGTTTTAGGTTAATGCAATGATGGATTCTGAATGGGTTGCCTGTAGCAAATCGTGCTATGTTATTATAAGCCATTTCCAATTTGTTGAGGTTATTCTTGGAGAGATTAGTAAAAATGGGAGAGGCATAAAGGAGTGTAGAGATCAAGTGTGTGTGGGCAATTGTAGTTTTAGCAGTGGGGGAAAGGAAGGGTTTTATCCTGTAGAGGGTACCGATTTTTTTATTAACAGTTTTTATGGTATTATTGATGTGGATGTCAAAGCTCAGATTATTGTCAATGGTGACACCGAGTAGTTTGGTGGTAGAGTCAGGAGATATAATAGTATCATTGATAGATGTTACTGAGAATTGGAGAGGGAAGGACTTATGAGTAGGCGTGAAGAGGAGAAGTTTGGTTTTTTTAGGGTTCAAGAGGAGGCAATGCTGTGAGAACCATTGTTCAACTATGTTGAATACTTTTTGGGTGAGAACATGAAGGTCATGGGATGATGTAGCTGAACATAATAGGGTTGATTCATCAGCATATTGTATGCAGGTGGCTTGTGGGATAGCTAGATGAAGGTCATTAATAAATATAGAGAAAAGAAGAGGTCCAAGTATGGATCCCTGAGGGACTCCTAAGGTAACAGGTAGAAGGGTGGATAAAGTGTTTTGCCAAAGTACTGCTTGTTGTCGGTTGTCAAGGTAGGATTGGAACCATTTTATGGAAAGTTGGTCTAATGAGAGAGATTTCAGGATGTTTAAGAGAATTTGGTGGTTTACCATGTCGAATGCTTTGGACAGGTCGATGAATAGAGCAGAAGAAAGGTTATTCAGGTTTTGGTGCCTGTTAATATAGTCAGGGAAAGACAAGAGGGCAGTGGTAGTGCTGTGTGAGGGTCTGAAACCATGTTGACAGTTGGAAAGTAAGTTATTTTCAGGTAGATGGTGGAGTAGTTGCTTATGGATACACTTCTCCATAATTTTAGCTAGGGGAGAAAGTAGGGCAATGGGGTGATAGTTTGATATTTCTGTGGAATGTCCTCCTTTATGTAGGGGGATTATGTGGGAGACTTTCCATACAGTGGGGATGTAACCTTCAATAATTGATCTATTTATCAATATGGAAATAGGATAGGCTATGGCCTTGGATGATATCTGTAGATATTCAGAAGGCAGTAGGTCTGCAGAAGAAGAGCATGGTTTCAGTTTATTCAAAAGGGTTTGAATAAATGAGGTTGTAACAGGTTTGAAATGAAAAGGGGGGGTGGGGTTGAGGAGTATGAGGGTATTGTGAAGGTATTAGGTGTTAGTTGACTGGCTAGTAATTGGATAGTATCTGTAAAAAAGGTATTGAAGGTATTAGCTGTATGGATTGGATTATTCAAGTCTGTATTTTGAGGGTTTGGTGTAGCAGATTTACCTGGGTGCAGTAATTGCTTGATGCTGGCCCAGAATTTCTGTGGGTTGTTGTGATTAGGTTGTTGATATTGTAAGTAGTAGTTTTGTTTATCAGAGCGTATGTCCTTTTTAGTGTCATTTCTTAGCTTTCTAAATGTTAGTTGGTCAGTGGTGTTTTTTGTCATTCTCCATTTG
>NC_056731.1:1284224089-1284351589 GCF_019279795.1 Protopterus annectens | reverse complement strand
AAAAACAGTAATAAGCAGGTATCACATGTATCACAGGGGTTATCAGGATGATATATGGGAAAAGGGTATATCAAGGTATCTGACATCAGAAGGCATGCTTCAGTAGGCCAATGGGAGGTGTAGTGGGTATGAATGGCATCCAGATCATTATACTCCACACGCACACACAGACACAGGTTTGCCAGTACTGACATGCATGGGTGCATGCATGTCAGTACTGGCATGCATTGGTGCATTGTTTCACAGATGTGTAGTGGTTGACTGTGCCAGAAGGTGGTACTAGGCTAGGTAAAGGGTATACCTTGGCATCAGGCCACGTGACAATGGCCTGCAGTGTGACTCAATGGTGTAGTGTCTGCATTGGCCCACACAGGTGGGCATTGTATTCACCATCCAGTCATCTGGGTTACTATTGTGGGTGGCCAGTGCTGTGCAATGATTTCCATGTATGTGTTCAATATTCCATGACATGAACTGTGTCTGGCATGTGCACACGTCCCACATGCATGTTCTGTGACATGTGGAATTGTATCTGGGGTGTCTGAAGCATGTTGTGTACACAGATTGTTATCATCAGATGTGCCATTCCTGGCCTCATGTGTTGAGAACTGGCAATGGACACCAGGTTGACCCTGCACTTACATTGACAGCATGACACAGGTATTCCCTGGTGTCAGTGACATCTGTTCATACAGGTTATGTATATAATGCATGATATATCCTTTGTGGGTTACATTTGCTGGCTCTACAATTGTTGCAGGCGTCCAGTGGGGAACATAGTGAAGGAGCACTGTATGCAATGATTTGTCTATTGTAGGGATGGGACAGGGTGCCATGCCCTTTGAATTCCACTGCAATCACACCATGTTTACTATCTGTGGGCAATATGCAGGGAACTACCAAAATAGTGGTTGTTGCCTAGCCGATTGTGTTTGTGTATGAGACATGGGTGGAGAGTGTTCTCTGGGTAATACAATGGTTACCTATATTGTTTACCAAGCCATGATGTCACATGTAGGGGTATGAATTGTCTACCCCAGCCTCTCTGCTGTTTGACATCTGTTATCCTTGTAAGATGGACATTGTGACATATAATAGGCCCACCATATAAGAGATTTGAAAAATCCACTCCCCAATGAGTTCTGTTGTTACACATTTACAGCTACCTCCACACAGGATACATATGACACACACAAAGTCTCACAGTTGCCAAGTCTGGGATTAGAACTCCCATCTAACTAGTGCATCACACTACAGCATTACACAGTTATAGCATGCACCATGGGGATTACTGGGCTAGTCCTTTCCCAAAGGTGTATTTCAAAGTGAATGACATCAGCAGGCTTGCCAAAGTAGGACAATGGAAGTTGTAGTGACTGTGAATGGCCTCAAAAGCATTGATCCATCCACAGACAAACCTTTACACTTGTCATGTCTGGGATTAGAACTCCTACTTAACTAGTACATCACATTAAAGCATTGCACATTTATAGCATGTGCCATGGAGATTACTGGGTTAGTCTTTCCCCAAAAGTGTATTTCAAAGTGCATGACATCAGCAGGTTTGCTAAAGTAGGGCAATGGAAGTTATAATGACTGTGAATGGCCTCAAAAGCATTGATACTTATACAGACAAACACACAACTGTTTACACTTGTCATGTCTAGAATAGAACTCCTACCTAACTAGTATATCACATTACAGCATTACGCAGTTATAGGATGCACCATGGAAATTACTGGGCTAATGCTTTCAAAGTAAATGATATCAGCAGGCTTGCCAAATATGGCAATGGAGGTTGTAGTGACCATGAATGGCCTCAAAAGCATTGCTCCCTACACAGATAAACACACACGCAGTTGCCATGTCATGGTTTAGAATTCCTACCTAACTATACTACAGCACACTACAGAATTACAGACTTATGGGGTGCACCACGGAGATTACTGGGCTACTCCTTCCCAAAGGTGTATTTCAAAGTGAATGACATCAGCAGCCCTGCAAAAATAGGGCATTTGAAATTGTAGTGAATGTGAATGCCCTCAAAAGCATTGATCCCTATACAGACAAACACACGCACAGTTGCCATCTCTGGGATTAGAACTCCTACCCAGCTAGTACATCACACTACAGCATTACACAGTTATGGGAAGCACCATGGAGAATACTGGACTGCTTCTTCCCCAAAGGTGTATTTCAAAGTGAATGACATCAGCAGACCTGCCAAAGTAGGGCATTTGAAATTGCAGTGAGTGTGAATGGCCTCAAAAACATTACTCCCTACATAGACAAACACGCACACATTTGCCATGTCTGGGATTAGAACTCCTACCTAACTAGTACATCACACTACAGCATTATGTAGTTATAGGATGCACCATGGAGATCATTGGACTACTAGATCCCCAAAGGTGTATTTCAAGGTGAAGATATCAGCAGGCTTACCATAGTAGGGCAATAGGGAGTGCAGTGCATGTGCATGGGCCATAACCCATTAATCTAGAGGCAGACTGGCAATACTCAAGCACACACAGGTTTATATTCCACAGGTACATGTATACAACTGCTAGATGACTACTGACTTGTACAGTCATGTTACACAGTTAGCACAAGCACCACAGACTCTATAGTGCTGAGGGATACCAGAGACACATGTCTATGGTGATTGACATTTGCACATCATGTGGTTTTAGCCAATTGGATGTGTGCTGGGTGGGACAGGCCTCATGATGCGAGGCTCTTTGTCACTGTCTGACACTCTTTTCCACACATCTATGTATGTGTAATTTTAGCCTATTATAGTGTGTTGCCTTTTAATATATGTGTGTATTCCTACCCATTGTGTGTGCAAAGCATGACTGGTGTGTACAGAGGAGTGTGTGCACTAACATCTGTGACTGTCAGATATGTATAGTACACTGTTGTTGTCAGACATGGACTTCAAGTGTGTGAGCATGCCTGGTATGACCTATCAGTATTTTGTTGTCTGACATGGCCTTCATTTCTCTAAGTGTGGGAGCATGTCCAGTATGACCTTCTGTATTGAATGTTTGAATCCATTCCAGGTAGATTGTACTCCAGTGCAGGCTTTTGTGTTCTACACATACAGCTAGCAACCTGTTTCTGCAGGATATCTGTAGATAGGTTGACAATATGGGGTCAAACTGGACAAAGTATAGTGGGTTAATGTAGGTAATTGTGTCTGTTCTGCTTCTGTTACATGGTCTTGGTGTTAGCCGAGATATTCAGACATATGTACTGTTTTACACTGTGATGTTTTATGTTATCAAGTGTACATATTTGCTTGCAGTGATGTCCCGGGGAACACAGGGTGAATGCAGCTGTGTCCAGTATTGTGGTCTGCAGCCTACATATTCTTGCACAATCGTGCCATTCTGGAGGGGAAGCTGTAGACACTTGCAGCTGGGTCTGTGTAAATGGCTCAGCACCTTGGTACAGTGGTGGGTGAGGATACCATGCTTGTACACCCATCGGCATGACAGTATGGCCATATCCTGCTGTGGCCATACCTCACAGCTGTACAGATTCACACAGGTTACCCAGAGGCAGGGGTCATAATTCTGGACATTACCCCTTCACATTGTGGTTTACAAGCAGATTTGTAGCCACTCATTCCTGTGTTTGCTGGCAGGGATAGTATGTGCACACAACTAAGTTTCAGACTTCTGCCACCCATGCTCCTACCCCCCACTATTATTCTATCCTCTTCCAAATATTATGCAAACATTATCCAATATGTTCCCTATAGTTATCACCTCATCACAGCAGTAATTTGGTATTGGTCCACAGTTCATGCATTAGGACATGGTGGACATGTTACTGGGATTTGTCCACATGACCTTGCATTTGGGTTCTGTGGACTGTGTTATGTTGTTATTTAGGAGTCCTTGACATAACATACATTGGCAGTACAGGTGAGACACAGGCCTTTGGCAGAGGACTGTAGGCCATTTGGTAGTGATGCAGGCCAACTGTAGTAGGCCGTTGCATTGTGTCACTCCTACAGTCCCAGACTGCAATACACTATATTCCCCTGGGGTGACAGGGTAGGTGTGCAAGGTGTTAATGCCAATACTTTCTGTAATTATTGATCCAGTGGTGTGGATACTGGCAGGGTGCTGTTTACAGCTAGGGACACACTTGCATTGAACACCTGTTCTTCATGCTGCATTCTTTAGCTATTGCCATAGAGAGATGGGAGCCATATTGTACTCATTCCCAACAGCAGGGATAAGACTGGAGAGGTACCTGTGGTGATGGTGGGGTGAGCTGGGTGCATGTGTGCTATGGACACTACTTGCATCTGACTCACAGATATGCATGGGGCATTTCACTTATGCTAGCTTGTGCAGGGACATCAGCTGTTTCTCAATACTTCATACCTGTGAACTTTGTGGTCTGCCCGTGTTTGGCCAGATGACATCGGTATTCCCTACTACAAGCCCGACTAATGTGCTGCTAACCTGTATGTACAATTCCAAGGGTGTATCCATTTGACAGTTACATATTATACACTGTCTGTCTGGAGTACTTCCCCCTGTTTACTGCTTGTATATCTGGGCCCACATTTATGCCATGTCCATCTTTCAGATGGTGACACATATTACTTCCAAACATTTACTACGGCTTACTGCTGGAATGTGTTTTGAAGGGAAGCATTGTTTTTGGCACTGCAGTTGTGGGAACTTGGCCCTGTCATTGGCAGTACTGGGCAATGGCTACCAGGAGAAACCTCACCATGCATACATGCTGACCACTCTCACACAATATACAACACACACCAACCTAACACAGGCAGCCCTGCATATTGTACACATGCTACAATCTATCCTGCTACCTTGGCCGGCTCAGGTAATCTATGCTCCAATGTTATTATACCTACACATACATGTTACAACATTTATACATAGGATTGGGGAGCACAACTGACTGTTACTATGATTCTACATAGGACTGGGGGGGCACACCTGACATGTGTTCACATTTGCTATGACTGTATTGGTATTTCAGGTACTCCATTTCATTCTGTATTGTGACCTGTCATGCTGAGTAGAGACATATCGGTGTACTATAGGTCTTAGGTTTGATTGACTTACATTTCAGTTTCTGACTTCTTACCCTTCAGACTTAACAACCCACTGCCTGACCTGTTGTAGTCTTTCTGTGTAGGTCTGGAGGGGGGCTTTTCTCCATAGCCATCAATCAGAGGCCTTAGCACCACCTTTGTTTGTGTCTGTCTATACTTGTCCTGCTGGCTGAGACTGTTGTTGGGTATGTGAGCCTCCCTGATTGGCATGTATGTGTCCTATGGACACACATGTGGCCCACCACATTTCCTGCAGTGGGTTTTGTCACCTTGTCTAGTACTGGCTACTGTGGTGACACCAGTATTTGTTACAGATATCATGCTGCCACTATAGGTGTCTACTATCTGCTGGCATCCAATTCAGCCACCCGATTCCCTTGCATGTGCACATCCATACCATAGATACAAGTAAAAAAACATACTACTCCATAAGGCAATTTATAGGGATTGTGACTTACCTTGTGGTTGTGCCAGTATTGAGGATGATGCTGGAGGGCTGACTATGTTGGATGCACATAGTACACTCCCTATACATGGTTAAGCACAGGTAGTGTCATGTTTTAAATCCCTTTTACTGTATGTGTGAGTCAGAGAGAGGTGTCATTCCCTGGGTTCCTACCGTGTCAGTGTATATGCTATGTGTTGCCTCTTTGCCATGGCATGGGCATACTGGGCATGCCTCCTTCTGCCTACTGGGGCAAGCTCAGGTTGTTCCTCCTCTAAGTCATTCTGTGCCTGAGCAGGCCTTGGCAATAGTGGGGGCTGTGTGGCCCTACCCCATGGTGTTCCTGCTGCAGCTGTTTCTGCAGGATCATATTGTGTAGCATGGCACATACGATGACAATTTGGGTACTTGTAGCTGGTGAGTACTGTAAGGCTCCACTGGATGTGTACAGGCACTGGAACTGTGACTTGAGCATTGCAAACACATCCTCTATTATGATTCTGGTCTGTGCGTGTGCCTCATTATGGAGTTCTTGTTTGGGTGTGTGTGCATTTCTGATGGGTGTCATCAACCATGGCTCCAGTGCGTAACCAGCATCCCCCACTAGGTGGCCATAAGGGATGGCCCCATTGGCAAATCTCTGGTAGAGCTGCATCATATGCCAGAAGTGAGAGTTGCGATAGCTTCCAGGGCAGCCAGCACACACATTCATTATAATGCCCTGGGCATCACACATGACCTGGCAGTTGATAGAGGGGAAGCCCTTGCAGTTGATTTAGACCCTACCCCGCTCACCGGGTGGTGCTTTGATGCATATGTGCATGCAGTCTATAGCACCCACTACCTCAGGGAATTCTGCTATTTGGTGGAAGAGCCACATATTGCTGGTCAATACCTCATGGTTGTTGTGGAAATATATGTGCTCACTGGCATATGCTGACATGGCATCCAGGAACTGGTAGAGTACCCTGGATGCTGATGCCTGTGAGATCCCCATGATATCCCCAGTTGGCCTTTGGAGGTACCTGTTTATAGTATTCTTAGGCCTACACATACCTTGATATCCACTGGGATGGGTTCCCCTCTGTTGGTTCTGTGTGTGAGGTGTGGCCGGCCCAGCTCGCACAATTTGCTGTAGGAGGTCCCTGTCCACCCTATAGCGCTCCACTATCTCCAGCTCATGCAGCTCCTTGTAGGTTACCCTGGGTCTGTACACCCTTCTACATCTCCTCACTGTGGGTTGGTCATCAGCATTCTCATCCTCACCACTCTCAGCCTCTTCCACATGTTGATTTATAATAGCTGCTGCAGCCCCTATCACTTTGTTGTTTTTGTTTGGTAAAATTTCCCCACTTGTGTACAACGGTGATGTAAAGTCTGTGGGAAAAAACAGAGGGAAAGATGTTTGCATAGTTTATAATGGTGTGCTGGGCTGGGCTGCTGCCTGTATAATTGGCTGATTATGATACATTTCACCTGCCAGCTATGCTTGGTCTCCTTGATTACCTTCGTACTGCAATTTTCCCTTCCCATTGCCTTACTGTTTAAGCCCAGGGGTGTGCCATGCAAACACAGTGCTCATATATGCATGGAGGTGCTATTACCTGGTTTCGTTTTTTTTTTCCCCTTTAAAATATGGTGCGTGGCGTGCACACCCATTTAGGCAATGTAGAGAGTGCTAGGCAGCCTCAGACACACCCCCTTGCTTAGCTCTGCTTAGCTAAGAGCAAACCCAAGCCGCAGGGCTCCAATAAGCATACAGTATGCCTGACACACCCGTCTGATGTCAGCTAGCTCTTAGGCTTGCACCATGGTCCTCCTGTACCAACACAGTTGGGTGCAGGCTGGCCATGAGGGGGGATCTAGGATTCAGTATCATTCCCCTCATTTGCATAGGATTGCCTGCTAATGCCTAGTTAGTTAGTCTGACACTGAGCCTTCCACCTTAGCAACCACTATTCACTGGCCATGTTGTCTTCTGCCTGCCATTGAGTATAATGGCAAAAGTGTGATTTTGGATAGAATGCTTATTTCAAGTTTTTTTTTTTTTATTTACAACCCGATCCCATTTGGCGTTGCTGCTCTATGCTTAAACAGTCCAAATAGGCTAAAAAGAGTTATTTTTTTATTTTGCAACTGTTTTCCATGCCAATTGCCATATATTTGGCCATTGGCATGCTTTCCACTTTATATACACCCTTTATTTGGAGCTGTCATAGCTCCGTTTTGTAGTTTGCAGAAATGTACTAGGTTACTAACTGAATGCATTTCTGTAGACTACACAGCCAGTTGCCAGCTTCCTGGATCACATATTCACCTCATTTACATAGTTTTCACCTGCAAAAGGGGTCATTTGCATACAGGAGCTGTGTCCATGCAGGAATAGTGAAGGAGTGCTTGTGCACTTCCCGGGAGCTTATTCCTGGATCGCACAGTGGCCATATTGCCTCCAGCAGCTCCTGCAGTATACCTGCATGCTGTGCAGAGCTTGCTGTATCCTGGGAGTGTCTTTCTGTTTTTTTATATAGTCATGGTTTGAATTTGGGTGAATTGTCATTTAAAGATATGCATTAGAAAATGAGTTTGAGAACTTTATGCATTCTTGTGGTAAAGTAATATGTATAGTTTTTTTTTTAAGTAGAGTAACATTGGCATTAATATTAGGTTACACAAGTTTAAGGAACATTTCTCATGTTTGTCAAGCAAAGTAGGATATGATGTACAAGTTCACTAGCTAAATGTCATATTGATCTGATGAAGGAGGCATCTCTGAAAGCGCTTATTTGTTTACTGCTTATTGTTTATTAAGTATATGTGTTCCGCCATTGTTATCCCATTGTTGTTTCTCCAGTATTTTAACCTGCTTTTTTTTACATTGGGACTGATTTTCTCCTTGTTGCTGTTTGCCTACTTTGTAAATGTCATATTGGGTAGTTAAAAACAAATGTAAAAGTTAATTTACAAGAACATTTTTAGATTTAAGAAATCAGGATTTTTCTAGTCCTGTTGATTATTATACTGCTTTGTGTCATAATAGAAATATACATGATTCTGGTTTTATTGTTTTAGCTGGTGTTCATTTGAATAGGGGAGGGGATGTTGTAAACACTTTAAATAATTTGGAAGCTAGACTGATTATTAAGTATAGGACGTGGATTCCATTGTCATGGGAATATTTATTTTTATTTTATTTACTTAATTATCTATTGTAATTAATTGATTTATTTAAATTAATTTATTTTATAATATGTATTCTGGGTTGTTAATGTTTTTTATACTTGTATTTTATGTGTGTGTGTGTGTGTGTGTGTGTGTGTGTGCGTGTGTGCGTGTGTGTGTGTGTGCGTGTGTGCGTGTGTGTGTGTGTGTGCACGTGTGTGTGTGTGGCTTTAATTCAGTGTAGTTGATAACTGATGGGATGCTTTGATTCTTTAATTAATTAAGTATGCCAATTAATACAATTAGTTCATAGATAAGGTACTAGGCTAGCTACCCTTGTAGGTAATTTCAAGCCTAGACAATTTCCACTCAAAAGCGAGAATCAAACTTTGCTCTTTGTGTCTGTGAGATAAACAGTTTAACCATTATATTAGTCCTTTATCCCCCACCACAATGCTTTTAAGAGATGAAAAAGTATTGTTTCTGTCCATAATGCCTCCGCTAAAGATAATAAAATGCATTCTTATCTTTTTCTGTTTTGTTTCTTTCCATTACTTGGTGTGCTTCTTGTATTGTGTTGTTTATTGTGCTTATGATAACTCTGGTGATACAGCCTATCAATAGTTGCTTCCTCCATTCCCTAGTCTTAGAAACATGGTTTTCTACTGGTTCTAGACATTTGCCACCTCTCATTCCATGTGATTTTGCACCTTCCTCAGACTCAGGAATACAAAAAACTGTAAGATAAAGCTATTGGTGGGAGAGTATCAGAACAGTAAAAACTTAAAAAAAAAGACTGAATTATCATCACTGTTAAGAATAGAAATGAATGTTTATAGATGCATATCGTAATGAAGGCCATGTAGAATTGGAATTGAGGGCAAGAGAGAGAGAAAGGAAAGTGAATAAAATAAAAGAAGAAGAGGAAAATTAGTAAGTTAAATATAGAGGATGATACTTTGCTGAAAATGAACAGTGTGCTGGACAGCATTGTTATATCAAGTTTATTTACAGAGGAAAGAATACTTAAAGAACTCTTAAAACAGCAGCTAGATAATTCAGTGGGACCCAATAGGATTATCCCTAAAATATTAAATGAAGACTGGAGTCAGTGTAATCACATAAGATCCTTTAACATAACATGGGAGAACCAGAGCAGTTAAGACATATTCCATTTCCCAAAACATGATTATCGTAGAGTAAAGAAATGACAAGTTGTATTACCTGAGCTTTGTGCTATGAACATCATGGTGCTATTTCTGTGGAAAAGGCCTGCTTATCATCTCTCTCTAGTGAAATGTAAGACCGTAGGTAATAAGCATTCATGGTAAGAAACCCAATTCATTAAAATTCAGTAGAGTTACGTGGGTCTATATTATGTCAGTGAAATGGCATTACAGCAAATGCCATTTTGCTGACACATATAGAACAAAATCTTAAAAGAGCAAAACCCCAGTTCACCGATTTTTTTCCCCATGGAAAAAAAACGGTGAACTAACAAAACACAACATACCACTTCAAACAATACAAAGTGGGGGGCTTCCCCCTAACTAAATATACTAACTCCGAGATCACACTACAGTGAGGTAAAGGGAAGTGTCATGGCTCAGGCTGACCTGAGCTTTCGCTGTTTTCTGATTTTGTTATATATGCATTGGCAAAACAGCATTCACTGCAATGCCATTTTGCTGACATAATATAAACCCGAGTTACATTGCACTTCTTTTTCCAAAATATATGCATGCACACAAACATGTAAAAAGGAGACAACCTTCATTTCTTTTGTTTCACAAAATGGCATTGTGTACAGATAACATTCTATTTAATTTTTTGTTTATAAAAATCACATAGCTTCTGGTACTGTGATAAACAAATACTCTGATCGAAGCATCAGGAGCTGTGTGCATTTTTTGACAGAATATCAATCTCTCTCTTTCTATCTCTCCCTCTCTCTCTCCCCCTATATATATATATATATATATATATATATATATATATATATATATATAGAGAGAGAGAGAGAGAGAAAGAGCGATAAATATATATGTGCATATGTGTTTGTATGTAATATGAATACACAATTTGAAGAAATAAAAGAAAAAGGCCTCTTGTCTTTTTTATGTGCAATTATATACAGTTTTAGAATCCTTTGAATGGATGATCAAGGTAGTAAAGCAGAAAGAGGCTATTAATTTGACCATTCTGTATTTTATTAAAGCATTTGATAGAGAGCCACACAGCACATTAATGTAGGAGCTGGAAAGCCTTAGAGCTGGTTTCAAGTAAATTCATAATAGAATACAAAAGGTAATGGGAGTTTGTCCCTTCAAAGAGAAAAAGGAAATAGTGTTCCATCTGTCTCAGTTCTGAAAACATAACATTAAAATTTATGTAAATGGCATTAAAGAGAGACATAAAAAATAACACATCATAATGCAGATAATACAGAGATTTATAACAGAGGAGCCATGAGAATAGCTAGACAGGTTGAAATGGGACTTTAGCAAAGCTGTAGTAAAACAAGTTGTTAAAATTCACTGCAAAGAATGCATAGCAACAGAGCTTAGAAAGAAAACACTCTTGAAAAGAGTACACAGAGGGATATGGGATGTACCTAAAGGAACAAATGGAAATGGGTTTGCAAATATTTATTTCAAATTACTTGGAAGTATTAACTTAATAAGAAGCAGACCCACAACAGTCAGAGTTAGATGTATACATTCCTTTATTTGAAAATGTTTTTATTACATTTTCATAAAATATAATCACTACAAAATGTGTAATCAAAAAAGTACATACATATTTAAAAGTAAGAAAAAAAACAGTCTAGTCTTATAAATACATAAGCAAAGAAAATAACTATTTACAAGAGTGTCCATCAACCTTATAGTCATTCCTGTTGATGCATGCCTGTTCAATTCCAGAATGTTTTTTTTTATTTATTTTTGCTTGTCAAGCAGTTCTTTAAATTTTGTCCATACACTGAGGCAAGAGGATATTCTGATCTTTCTAGATCTTACTAATGTAATAATTTCTAGATGAGTTACTTCGGTTGCTAAACTTATAAATTCTTTAAATGAGGGAGTAGATTCATTTTTCCAGTTTTATGTGATCACTTTTCTGGAGATGGTCAATACAGTCAGCAATTATATTTCATTCGTTTAATGCAAGTGGGACTAGGGATATTAAAAAGAATTAATGATTTAGGTAAAATAAATTTATCTCCAAAAAAATGCCTGTAAAAAACAATTAATATTATTCCAAAAAGGAATCAAGACAGTGCAATCAAAGAACACATGCTGCCAATCTGCTTTACATTCTTTCCTGCATTTCCAATAAAGTTGTTTTTTCTTGTACACCAATTCAATTTTATGAGAGAGAAAGAAGGACCTAAGGAAAAACTTCTATGTAAACAAATGCCTTCTAAAAGATGAAATAGTATGTTTAGATGATAATAGTAATATTTTTTGTCTCCTTCACTGAGTGGTCTATTATTGATTTGGTTAAAATAGTTCCAATAAGTATCACTGCATGTTTTAATTTCCCTCTTTACCACTTTATACAATTTCAACAAGAGACCATGTCCCAGGGAAATTTGTTGCAATAAAAATATGATGCATTCAATCAATTTTGGGATATGATCCCTTGACATTGGTTGCATTGACTTAATTTCACCTTCTACATATAGTCTACAAGATTGTATATCTAACCACATATCTTTATTCGAATCATATTTATTCCTAATGTAATCTACTGGGTACAGCTTTTTGTCTTTCATTAACTGAAACCAGTACAACAGATTCTTCTCTTTAAAGGCAACCATTATTTCTAAATTGGAAGTAGGGATATTATTTTGAGTACATGCTATAGGAAATATAAGGAGACTTCATGCATTATAAGCCAGATTTCTATATATACAATTTCTAAAAGTATTTAATATAGTCAAAATGAAGTAAGAACTACTTGTTTGGTGACTTTTCCCTATAATGTAATCCTGCAATAACCAAACATAATCTGTTATTTAATATAAGATAATTATTAGTATATCTATTACAGTTAGATTGCATAAAACATTTCCTAAAATCCTTTCCATCTAGCTGTATAAGTGTTATTGATCCAAATACAGATTTTCATAACTGATGATAATGAATCTAATTCTATGTCTGGTAGTCCTATTCCCCCTACTTCCTAGTCTCTTATATGAAAATGTAATGCAATTCTTAGATTGTCAAGGAACCAAAGAAATTTCAAAATTAAAGTTTTAAATTCTTTAATACAGTTTTTCATAGAAGATAATATTAATGATTGAATAATATATGTGATTTTTGGCAAGATAATCATTGGGATGATAGACAGTCTTTTTTCCATTGTAAAGACAATTTCATTCCATTTGTCCATTAGATTCTTTATCCTATTTATATATTAATGTATATATTAATATAATTATAATTTACTATATCTTTAATATTATCCATTATGGTTATTCCCACATAATTAATTTTCTTTTCTTTAACAATATATTTAAATACATTATTTGGGATTTTATTCTTATTTATGTTTATTGGTATTTTTTTTTGTTTTGTTATCATTAAATGTTAAACCAGATTTTCTTTGAAATAGTTCCATCGCTAAAAAGTTGCAGATATAGATTTATTATCACTCAATGTCAATAAAACATCGTCTGCAAACAAATGAATTTTAGAATTTGAAATCTCCATTATTTTAATACATTTTCTATCTGTATTTGATCTAATAAAATTAGCAAAAGGTTCCATAACTAGGATAAAAAGCAGAGGTGAAAGAGGACATCCTCATTTAGTTCCTTTTATTGTTTATATAGAATCAGATGTGAAAGTGCCTATATTAATATATGCAAAGCTATCTGTATAGAGAAGATTAATAAGATGTGCAAAGTTAAAAGAAAACTTATATTCTTCAAGAACTACCAACAGATATTTCAGCTGACTGAGTCAAAAGCACTCTTTATATCAAGACTCATTAATGTTAAGTTCTTGTTTGTGCTATTTGCATAGTAAATTATTGTAATTATTCTTTTAATGTTACCATAGGTGTTTCTATTTAAAATAAACCTAGTTTGATCTTCATCAATCATGGAAGGTAGAATGTGTTTTAGTCTATTAGCATGAATTGCCATGAATAGTTTATAATCTGTATTTAGAAGTGAAATCGGTCTATATGAAAAGCATTGAGTAGGATCCTTGTTGGTTTCTAAAATTGGAGAGATAAGGATATATTTTCAAGAAGGAAGAACTTTAGTTAAGTCCTCAACTACAGACAAAAGTATGTAATATGTGTAGGGCTTCTTTAGGTAACAGCTTGTAGGTTAGGATATAACTTGATCATTACATGGTGTTTTGTTAGACTTCAGTTTAGAAATTTGAGTTTGAAGTTCAGACAGGAATCAGTTTGTCAATTAATTTAATTTGGTCATTTGATAGTCTGGTTTTTATATTTTTTCTAATTAATGTTTTGATTGTTTCTTCTAGCTCTATTAGTATATTATTTTGATTAATTTCATTGCAATACACTTTGACTTCATTTATAATATTTTCTATTTCATTTACTCTTCTTTTCTTCCTATGTGAATACATTTCTTTTATGTGACTGGATTTGCTGAGTAATTTTGTTTTGGTGGCTAGATTGCTCATAGAATTAGGGTTGATAGAAAAGTTAATTATCTTAAACTTCTCAAGACTTGTTTTGGTTTTATGATTTAAAATTTCCAAGTATTTGTCATTTAACTTATTGATCTCTTCTAAGTTATTTTTTATTCTTCTGGTTTTCTAACTCCAACTTATCAAGTTTTCCCAGTATTTCATGTCATTCTTTGTCCCATTGTTTTTTTTATTTGATATCCAGTTAGTGTTTCTACCAAACAGATATGCTTTTAGTGTGTCCTATATATAGATTTCTGAATTATCCACTGTATTGTTAATTTCTATAAAGAAGAACTTTTTTTAAAGAAAGTAGTTTTTAAATTCTTGTAAACTGGTTATATATGTTGGTATTCTTATTTTAACATTATTATTTAAGTTCAAAGACAATTTAAAAGTGATTGCATTATGATCTGAAAATGAGCAAGTTACAGTATTGACTTTACCCAGCTTGTCTACTAGTTCATTAGAGATATAAACTATGTCTTTTCTGGATTGTGTTCCATGTCTATGAGAATAATGCGTAAAGATTAATGAATTTGGCTCTGAAAATTCTTTTATATCTCTAAGATGAAAAAATTCAGTAAATTTCATTAGCTTTTTTTGCAAACAGCTGACTTTTCCTTTTGCTATTTGTATTAGTATCAGTTGGTAACAATATACAGTTAAAGTCTCTTGCCAAAAGGATACTGCCTTTTGCATATGAATTACTTGCACTAAATGTTGATCAACTGTCTTGACTCCTATTGCTGGAATCCAGTGCAGATAAACAAGAGTAAATATATTCTTATTGTATTTTATAGTAGCAGTACAAACATATCCTTTATCATCTTGATATGTTCCCATGACTTCAGTCATAGGTAAAGAATTATTCCATAAAATAGCTACTCCCTTTTTTTCTAATTAAATTGTCAACTAGATAGTATATTGTAACTCTTAGTATTAAGTCTGTTTTTCTGCTGTGTTTCATGTAGAAAAATAAAAAATAAAATGTGAAAAAAGGCAAAATGATGACTGTCCACACAGAATAAAAAGTTAAGCGCTTTCTTTCATTTTAATCACAACAAACTTCTTCAGAACTGACAAACCATTCAATAAATCAGGCTTAAATACAAAACATCTACAGAATCAATTAATAAATGACCCAATAGAAGTCCGTTCATCTAATTGTTCAATAATATACAAAATTTTCTTAAAAACATAAATATCAAAATGTGGAATATGCCACCATATAAAATGTATATACAAATGCATATAGCACATATATTTGTATGTATCCACTTAAAGTGCAGATGTGTAATAAAGAGCTTAATAACATAACCTGTTGTTCAAAAGACATTTAACATTTAAGGTCTCATTCAGACCAGGAATATGATCTGCCCTAAGAAAAACCTGCCATCTAAGCTCCTTATTTTCAAGGGTGTTATTAAATTCTGTAACAAATGGAGTGAAGTCTATTCCATCCAGCACAAAAAATAGAATTTTTTTTAAATGGAGCACTCTAGAGCATGTTTGGCTAATGCATTGTTGGTATCTTTATTCCTAATAGCCAAACAATGTTCATAAATCCTTTTGTAAAGAGCTCTGATAGTTTTTCCCACATAAAAATTGTGACAGGTTGAACACATTGCCTAATATGCTATTCCTATGCTTTTACAGTTGTATCTACATTTACTAACCACCATCTTAGTAATATGTGGAAAAAATATATTTTTTGATAAATCAATAAACCTACATTGTTTACAGTTATAACATGACAGTTTTATGTTCTTCTATTTCTAGTATGGACTTTAAACTTGCAACCTTCTTATAAATAAAATGTGGATGGTCACCAAGTACTCTGGCTAGGTTCTGGTTTCCAAAAATGACTTTCCAATTATTGGAAATGGCCTGTTTAATACTATAACAGTCCACACTAATAGGAACAGGAAAGGCACAGTCCATCTCTTTTTCCATCACACTTCTATTTCTATCACTGTTATCCATAAACCCACTAGTTAAAATTGGTGGGAACTTTTGCATCCTAGCCAATAACACCTGCTAAAATTTTCTTTCATTCTATTATGTGGATAACCTCTTTGGACAAACATAATAATAAGTTTATTTGCCTCAAAAAGAAAATTTTCATTATCTGAAATCAACCTACTGAGACGTATAATCTGTCCACTGACCAGGTTCAACTTCATGAATAGAGGATGACCACTTTCAAAATGAAGAAAGTTGTTAGTGTAAGTGTCCTTTCTGAACACTGTGCTAGTAAATCTCTTCTCTTCAAGGTTCATATTTATATCTAGATCCAGGAAGTGCACATTCGTGCCTACTCCACTTAAAGTGAACTTCAGTCCCATCTTGTGTGTGTTCATGTCATCCACAAATGAACTTAACTCATCAGCAGACCCATTCCAGACAAATACCAAATCATCAATAAATCTCTTGTAAAAGGAGACATATTTAAACCTCTCCAGTTTGGTTATAAAGGACAGCTCCCACCAACTTAACATTAAATTGGCAAAAGCAGGTGCAACTTTTGCACCCATAGCAACCCCACAGGTTTGACGATATATTCTCCCATCAAATAAGAAAAAGTTATTTTTTAAGATCAAATCAAGCAAAAGACTGATGGCTGAACCATTATGTTGTCAAGCTTAGTGTATTCTTTCAAAAAACTTTTTACAGCTTCTATCCCCATACTTTGGTCAATAGAAGTGTATAAAGATAGCACATCTACAGTAACTAACAGTGTTTCCGTACCTGTAAAAGTATAATTTCTAAGAAGGTCCAAGAACTCTCAAGAATCTTTCAAAAAGTATGGAGTCTTGACTACTAAAGGTTTCAATAAATGGTCCAAATAATGGGAGATCGTAACAGTTTTACCTCTTTTAGCTGACACAATGGGTCTAAAGGGTGGGTTGGCCACATCTTTGTGTATCTTTGGAATGCCAAAGAAAACCCCTAACAAAGGTTCTTCCACATAAAGAAATTCATAAGTACTTAAATTGATGTAATTTTTATTCAATAATCCCATCAACAGTTGATCTATATTCTGAAAATTCTTCCTGTCTCTTTACTAATTGATAATTCTTTTTATCATTTAGTAATTCCTTAATACACATTTTTTAGTCAGATGTTCTCATTATGACCAACCCGTTTCCTTTATCTGCCTTCATGAATCTGTACTGCTGACTTTTTCTTAAATCAGTCATTTTCATCTCCTTTTTGTCCCAAAAATACCTTTTGTTTTTATTACCTATATATGTCCCCTGATTGTTACATATACATCTAATATTGTTTTCACATAATTCATTAAAAACATTTAGTGTAGATGTCAATTTTTGGTTCACATTACTGGGTTTTCTGCATTCAGTATTGTTTCTATGTTCTATTCCATCAAATACATATCTAAGGTTTAATTTTCTGATATACAGTTTTAAATCCAAGATAATATCAGTTAATGCTGCTTTAACACCAGGCACAAATGAAAAACCTTTTTCTAAAGCATTTCTTTGACTTTCACTAAGTGTTAAATCACTAAGGTTAAAGATTTTACATAAGGGTACTATCTCTTTCGATATTTCCCCTTCCTTCTGTTCCCCACATTCCCCTTCCCTTTGTTGATCATTCCATTGTTGTCTGTCTCCGGTGATGTGTAGGGAAAAGGGTTATTGGCGGCATGTGAAACATCATTATTAGAGCTAGTGCCTTCCTCTGCCTCGTTTGTTCCATTACCATTTTCTGTATTACTGTTCTGGTTGTTTTGAACAGTATTCCCTTTGTCTATATTCTCATTGCTTTAGATTCTCTAGAATGACTGTTAGTAATATTCCTAATGGAACCATTTGATTTTTGGTTTAAAATAAATGTTGTATTGTTGGCATAAGCTAAAAGAATCTCGGGCAAGTTTATTACGCTTTCTATTAGTTAAAGTAGCCATGTGCCTTTGAAGTTTAGCTTCAATTCCATCATATAAATATTTCAACATACCAAACTGGTCGTCATTTAAAATAACTTCATTTAGTTCACAAATTTCTCATTTCAATACAGTTATCTGACTACAGTTGTGCTTAATTAATAATTTCAAGGCTTCAGTCCCTGCGTTGTTATACACATTAACCAAATCCTTGAAAATTCTGTCAGTTTCTTTAATGCCATTTGGAAATCTGTAACATCTTAAACTGAATGGCACTTGTTTGCATTTTACACAAGTTTAACAAAAATTATCATACTCAAGTGAACGTAGTTTGAAAAGTCTCTTTTCCAGATTAAAAATACTGGATTTACAGTTCGGTGCTTTAGCTTGTAGTCCATTGTTCTCTACAAAAGAGTTCTCTACAAGAGTTGGAAAAACTACCAGAGCCCTTTACAAAAGATTTATGAACATCATTTGGCTATTAGGTAAAAAAATACCAACAATGCATTAGCCAAACATGCTCTTAGGGCATTTTTTTCTTAGTTTTTCTTAGGGCAGACCATATTCCTGGTTTGAATGAGACCTTGAATTTTAAATGTCTTTTGAACAACAGGTTATATTATTATATTGCACATGTACACTTTAAGTGGATACATACAAATGTATATGCTATATGTATTTGTATATACATTTTTATACAGTGGTATATCCCACATTTGATATTTATGTCTTTAAGAAAATTTTGTACATTATTGAACAATTAGATGAATGAACTTTTATTGGGTCATTTATTAAATGATTCCTTAGATGTTTTGTATTTAAGCCTGATTTATTGAATGGTTTGTCAGTTCTGAAGAAGTTCGTTGTGATTAAAATGAAAGAAAGCGCTTAACTTTTTATTCAGTGTGGAGTCATCATTTTGTCTTTTTTTCACGTTTTATTTCTTATGTTCATTTCTTTTCATGGAATTTGATGTTTTTTATATTATTGAGTCCTGTAGAAAAATAACTGAGAATTAAACAGCTTCAGATATATAAGTAACATCTCTTGCTTCCATTGTTCAATCCATTAACATTTATAGAAATACAGTTAATAAATGTCGTTTGTCCTATTGATCAGAAACATGTACTTATTTCTCATAGATAATGATGTTCTGTTTATACAGAACTGCTTATTAATGCTCATACAAATAGCAAATTCTGATAGTATATCTAGGAACAAAATCATTACATTTGTGGGCATTTGTAAAAAAGGCAATAAGTAAGATGGTCATAAAACAATTACTTCTAAATCCCCCTCCTACCGCTTATGAAGTCTAACACTCCATGCTTGAATAGTCTAACCATCCAAGTAAACCAACCCATCCAATATTCTGACAAAGAGTGAGAAGAAAGATACCTACAAACCACTCTACCACAAATATAACTCTAATAACAATTAGCTAAAAGTATAGCTTTAGCCTATAAGTCTTTTTAATATAAATAAGTAGAGCAGTTGTTTCATTATTAGACCTATTTACTAAGAAAGAAAATCTTAACTGTATATATCAAATAAATTATTAAAGAACAACATGTCAACATCTCTTATTATTCTTACATTTATATGTATTATTTTGAAAACTTATCAGCTGGTATCACAAATTTTAAATGACTGTTACTCAACAAGTTCATAATGTGGCATAACATGAAACCAGATCTTTTTTCAATTTTTTTCATTTCCTTCATTATGAGATTATGTAAAAGCAAATAAATGTTTGTTACAAGATCCAAGAACCAAACAATGTGGAGAACCCAAACTCAACCACAGAACTAAAACCGCTCACTACATAGCAAGCGCCTTCACACCTGTAAACGGATGCTTCATTAGACTTTTATGAAGACAATCATTGAGAGCTTAACTTAAATTAACTTCTATCAATATTTTAACTATAAAGAAAGCACTCACCTTACAACAAACATCCCTGGCCCCATGCCCATGCCCGCAATCTCCAGAGTGCCCGGATCCCAGATTTATTTTACTTTATGTGGAGCTGCTTAATTCACTGAACTATGCACTGTTTTCTATGTTTACTACAAGATGTTGCAACAGTATTTCACAGGGAATACACAGACTATGATTTACTATTACAAAGATAAATCTCCAGCATTTTTATTTATTTGGAACCTTTGTGTGTTTTATCAATATGCTCTATACTTATATATTTTGTCATAAAAATAAAAATAAAACTTTAAATATTATAAATATTATAAAACAACCGCAGTAACACACTATGAAGAGCAAACGTGGTACTGCTCAAGTAAAATCAGCAAATAATCAATAAAATCAATAACAGAACAGTCATGAACCATGGAATTCATATAATAAGTCCACCATAAGCAATAAAATTATTTTATTTCAAAACAGGTAAGCACTTTCATGTCTCAGCTTCTTCAGACCATCAAGCAAATACTGGTCTAAATCCATTTAAATAATGCTCATAAGCCAATCAGCTTGTACTAAGCAATAGCAATGCACTGATTTAAAGTAAAAGTACAACTTGAAAAGTTATACACTTCGACACACTTAGTATAAAAAATACAAATACATAAAGAATATACATATGTATCAAAATAAAAAATAAAATGACTAAAAGGCATGTGAGGCATACATATAGAAGCTATGGAGGTCATTTGTATAATTTCAGGGATACTTCATAATTAACTTCCTGGACTTTACTATGGGCTTAATGGAAGCCCTCTCATTTAGACCCATCCCTCGATCTGCTCTAGGCCTTAAGATCCACTTGATCTCTTTACTCTGTCAAGTTACGTATGTCCCCTTCTCTGACTGTGGGCTTGAGCAAATCTATCACCAAAAACCTAAAAATATGGTCATTCCCCTGGGCCATAACGTGTTTAGATAGGGCATTGGTAGTAGTTCTAACTCTGATGTTATAGGCATGCTCTCTAATTCTATCTTTGAGTAACATGTCCATTTTCCTGAAATATAACGACCCACAGGTCACACACTTGGCCAAATAAACCACATGTGAGGTCTTACAATTTGCTTCAACTTCAAAATGAAATTGCTGACCGGCGTCAGTGTAGATGAAAATCCCTGTAGTGTCTAAATAACCACAAAAATTGTAATTCCCACATGGATTAGTGCCTTTCATACTCTCTGAGTGTCTAGGCCTATCTCTAGAATAACATAATATTCTTTTCAAATTGCATTTATTCTTAAAAATAAAACTGGGGTTTTTACTTACTACTTTCTTCACCATAGGATCTGTGGTCAGTACCCGCCAGTTCCTCTTTATATTATACATAATTGGTTTCACATCTGTGGTAAAAAACATCAGAACTTTTATAACACTGAAATTTAAGGCTTCCCTGTGTCTATCAGTAGATTCAACATAATGGGAATAAGGTTTAGCTGAGTCATGCCTCAACTCGCCAATCCCTTCAAGGTTCCTGTCCACTTCAAATGAACTATATCCCCTATCTACTAACCTGCCTCTTAGGGTAGTCAGTTCATGACTAAACCCCTCCTCTGAGGTGTTCAACCTGGAGGCCCTCATTCCTTGTCCTCTAATGATATTCCTGAAAACATACTAGGGAAGCGTGCTACTTCTATATAAAAGGGTGTTCTTGTAGCATTGTTTCCTATACACCCCAGTATTGATTAAACCATTGCTCAGCCTTTCAACATAAACACAAAGAAATTCTATCTTGGTTTGGGAGTAATTCATGGTAAATTTCAAGAACTCATATGTACCATTCAAATGTACCAAAAATAAATCTAATTCTGTGCATGTGCCCTCCCACAAAAGAAAGAGGTCATAGACAAAATGTCGATAAAGTTTTACATGCTCCAGATATTAACTCATTCTAAATAATATCTCCTTTTCCCACCTTGCCATAAAGATGTTGGCGTAGCTATAGGCACATGAAGTGCCCATAGCTACGCCATCATGCTGCAAGTAGACACTACCTTCAAATGTAAAGACATTATTCTCTAAAATCATCTCCAATAGCAAACATATTAAATCAATATGTCCATACTCATAAGTACTATGTCTATGTAGGTAATCATGTACTGACTATACCCCTATTGCATTGGGTATGATGGTAAACAGGGACTGGACGTCCAATGTTACAAAACAGAACTCAGAATCAGAGCCAAAGAGTTCCCATGTTCATACAAGTCCACAACGAATTGCTTGGTATCTTTCAAGATAAATGCATTGTTATTCAAAATAGGTCATAACCATCTCTCCACATATAGGGAGCAGGGTTCTGTGACCCATCCTCTCCCTGCAACAATGGGTCTCATTAGAGGTTTACAACCATCCTTGTGGATTTTATGGAGGCCTTGTATAGATGGCAAGAGAGGATATTCAGCTTTCAAAAATCTATACAATTCTGTATTAATCAATTCACTTTTTAACAGATCTTCTAGCATATACTTAATACATCCCTGTAATGAATGTACCCTATCCAGATCTATCCGTAGATAAAAATGAACATCACTTAACATAGCATTCATAGCCTCAACATAATTATTTTTATCCATTACAACTACTGGTCACCCTTTGTCCACAGGCCTTATCATAATGAATTCATCCTCCTGTAGACATTTCAGGGCAAGTCTTTCACTGTAACTCAAATTATAGCTCACATTTCTATTCACATCTCTATTCATATTTAACAATCGTTTGTCATCATAAAATTTATATAAATCATCTTCCACCATTTTATTAAAAGCTTCTACAAGTGGATGTGGGTTTGGCATATATAAACTAGGTTTCCTAAAGTTATTCACAGAATTATCTGTAGAATTGTCAAATTCCAGTCTCATCATAACATTTCTGCTAAAGCATTTAACATCAATCATAGTCTCCGTAAGGTCACTTGCCCTAGAAGGAATAAATGTTAATTCTTTATTTAAAATGGACATTTCATCATGACTAAGAATTCTCTTAGAGAGATTCCAAACTAAAGAGTTCCCATTTGACTTCACATCTTCTTGATGGTATGATTCGACTATCTCTCTGATGATAATTTGATCTTCTGCCTCTCCCGATATATTGATCAAGTTCTCACAGGCCCTTTCTCCCCACTGATGGGTAAAGGGAATTGGGGGTAGGAGGCCGTGTTAGAAGTCGATAGTAAAACAGGTCATACATCATGTAAGGCTTGTACAACTTTGGGCCTTATGTCTCCTTGAACCATATGTCCATTACCTTTTATCATTACATTATCATTATTAACTAAAGAAACATCATTATTATTATTGTTATGCAATAAAGCTGAAACCTGAGGAGGTACACCTTGTACTTCATGCAATGTCCCAGTTTTATTCCCTGATATAGGAGTACTGGTAGGTCACACAGTTCCAGGGATATCTACTCTTAACACAGGGTTGGCAGCCTCAAACTCTATTGTGTGGCCTGTTGTCACTACCCTGGGCCATGTAAAGACATGTCCATTCAAAAAAATCATGTGTACCTCTGTCAACTTTGTCCTTCTTTTGTTGTAGCAGTCTTCTCTCGAAGACCACTGCACCCATCCAGCAGCCCTTCAAGAAAACGATCTATTGTGCTAGCAGAAAACATACTATAAAGCATTGCCTGTTGTTCTCTAATAGAGGCTCTTAACTGCTCTTCCTCTGGTCTGAAATAATCAATGAGGAGAGCCTTATACTTAGCGCTTACCTCTAGGTTTAACTGCTGCCACTTCGCCAATAAATAAGGATGTCGCATGCCATAAGTCTGCATCTTCAACACTCTGAGACCTCTTGGAATGATCTTCCTCGAGAGGCACACCTCAAAATGTTGTTGTTGCATTTGTAAACACTTCAATTTCAATAAATCCCACTCGAGTTTTCCAAAGCTTGTTTCAACTTCTCCTGTTGAACTAAGTCGACTTGATCTGCCGTTTCTCCAGATTTAACATCATGGATAAACAACAGATTGCCTTCCGCTCGAACACAGGCTAAAAACCTGTCTGGAATACTCTGAGTCACCTCTACAGGTCTACCGGGTCTGTAGTCCAGTTCAAGATCTTGTAGGTTTCTTTCAGCCATGTCCCTTCGAGGTGTGGTGAAAAAGAGACAAAGAAAATAAAACAACCCCAGTAACACACCGTGAAGAGCAAATGTGGTACTGCTCAAGTAAAAGCAGCAAATAATCAATAAAATCTATAATAGAATAGTCCATGAACCATGGAATTCATATAACAAATCCACCATAAGCAATAAAATCCTTTTATTTTGAAATAGGTAAGTGCTTTTACTTAGGAGCTTCTTCAGACCATCAAGCAAATACTGGTCTAAATCCATTTAAATAGTGCCCATAAGCCAATCAGCTTGTACTAAGCAATAGCAATGCACTGATTTAATGTAAAAGTACAACTTGAAAAGTTATACACTTCGACACACTTAGTATATAAAAAAAAAGGGATTTTATTGCTTATGGTGGATTTATTATATGAATTCCATAGTTCATGGACTGTTCTATTATTGATTTTATTGATTATAAATATTATATTTATATTCATTCGCATCAGATAATACCTTCAAACAATATACACTTTTCCTGTTTCAGTTATAACATTTCATGCTTCATGTAACATGATATTTTTTTCTTTTGATATGCTAGCTTGTATAGCTATGTATTGTTACAGTGAAATTTGATCTAATGCATATTCAGAAGGTTCCACATTTTATTTAAATTATCTTCCCAACGCTGCCTGCCAAAAAAAGATCTCCAAGCTTGAACAGTTCTATTCTTTCAGTATAGGTGGGAATTTCAAGTTATCTCAGGCCTTTTACCTGAAAAGCTTCACATAATCTAGTGAAAGAAGAAAGCTTGAGCCTGAGAGAAAGGAGCTTAATTTCTAAACACACTGAAGCTCTTCACCCCCTGCCCAGAAAACCACAGTGAAAAACTTCTCTAAAGCAAATTTCACACTCCTCAAAACCAAGGTGGAATCCTTCAAAGCCCCCGGGCCTGTGGAAAATACGGCCCAGACCGCAGAATCCTTTATAAACGCATTCTATGAACACCTTCAGGAATGCATGGATCATGCAATCCCAAATAAAACCAAGACCCAATCCTCCAAAGGCAGGCGTCCTGTCTGGTGGACCCCAGCCATAAACAAACTATACAACAGAAGGAGGAAGCTGCTACATGATAGAGCAATATCCCAAAAAGGGAAGGCATCTCTGATCATTATTAGCAAAAAACTACGGACACTCATAAAATCGTCTAAGGCCAGCTTCGAGAGAAAAATTTCACAGGACACTAAGGATAATCAAAAGGCTTTCTTTAGTTATGTTAGGAACCTGGGTGGGAATTCCCAGATATGCTCAGAATTAGTCCAAAATGACAAAAAATACACCGAACCCACAGACATTGCCAACATCCTAGCTGACAGGTTCAGCGCAAACTCCCCACCAAAGCGGCAAATATCTATCCCAGCAGAGTGCTGCCCCTGACATCTCAGATGCTCAGGTAAGAGCCGCCTCTCCAAAGCAAAAACACAGCATCAATGGGACCAGACGGTGTCCTGGGCTGTCCTACATGAACTCCAAGAAGAGCTAAACCCAAACATAAAACTACTGTTCAATCTCAGCCTTACTACAGGATATGTACCCAAAGAGTGGCGTACAGCAACAGTGGTCCTCACCACAAAGGTGGTGCCTCAACAGATCCTGGAAACTATTGCCCCATAAGCCTGACTAGCTTGGTCTGCAAAGCTATGGAAAGGATCATCATGGACCTCATAAATAAAGATATTGGGGACCTACAGATACTGGATCCTACCCAGTTCGGCTTTGTTAAGGGCAGATCCTGCCTCTTAAACCTGGTCAATTTCTTTGAAACAGTCACCAAGGCCATTGACAAGGGGAAGGTGGTCCACACAGCCTACCTGGACCTCGCAAAAGCCTTCGATACAATACCCCACTCGGGCATTATAGATAAGCTCACCAGCTTAAATATAAACCCCTATGTCACTAGATGGGTTGCAAACTGGCTCAAAGACAGAACCCACATGGTTAGAATTTCTGGAGCCATGTCAGTCTCCAAACCAGTTACAAGTGGCATCCCACAAGTCTCAGTCCTGGGACCTCTCTTGTTCTGTATATATTTCTTGGAGGTACAGGCCAACACGGAAGGACTGTGGCTGACCAAGTTTGCAGATGCCTACAAACTAGGCACCATAATTGACTCTCCAGCTGACACAAGCATCCTACAAAAGGGCCTCATAGAAACAGACAACTGGTGCCAGAGCCATGGCCTCAAGCTAAATGCCAAAAAGTGTATAGTCATCCCCTTTGGCAAAAACAAAGTGCTCACAAATTACCACATAGGTGGTAATCCATTAAGTACGGAAGAAGTAATTAGGGACCTGGGGACCCAGGTTGATAGCAGTCTCTCATTTGAAAACCACGTGGCCAAAGTGGTTAGAAAAACATTTTATATACCCCACCTAATCATGAAAGGATTCACATCTAGATCAGGGGAGGTCATCGTGCCTCTTTACTCATCCCTCATCAGGCCCATAATTGAGTACAATGCCCCTTTTGGGATGTACCTTACCAGACACCTGCAGCAACTGGAAAGACCCCAAAAGTACCTCACCAAGAGGATCAAAGGGCTCAAACAGATGCCATATGCTGCCCGGTTAAAGAAACTCCAGCTCTACTCAGTGGCATACCGCCTGCTCAGAGGCAATCTGTGCCTGACGTATAAAGCCATGTTCAACCCGGAATTAATGGACATGCTGCACCTCAGAAAATCCAAATCCCATCGAGCTACGCGCTTGGGAGACTTGAACCTCAGCACTGAAATAAATAGGACATGCTGGAGGGACAGATTCATAACCAAGAGGCTCCCTTCACTCTGGAATAAAATCCCAGTCCAGGTTAGGCAGAGTCCCTCATTGACTCTCTTCAAGAGGAATCTTGATGAGTGGATGGGAGATCATAGGTTTACCCCGGGTATCACTTCTGTGTCACTGTTAGACAGAGGCACAGTATACTAACCTCGAAAAAGGGCATAGCAAAATTCATTTAAAATGGGTGGCGAAAGCCAAACACACTCTGTCTAGGCTTATAAATGCCCTAGGGCAGATAGCCTAGTATGAACCTATGAACCTATGAACAAAAGTACAGCCCTCAAATAACAATAATTTTCATTACATACAACACCAAGCTCAATATTTCACTCATGTAGAGATTTGTATGTTTTTTAATATACTAAAACCTGTTTTTAACAAAGCAACCATAAAATACACTTCTTTAACAACTATATTCACTCCCTACGCCACCTCACATTTCATTGTGTCTAGCAAAAACAATAGCTTATTATCTAAGAATGTATATTGGCTTTCCAGGCAGCTTTAGAATGCAATTATTAGTTTTAACAAAGCTTCCTTTTAAATATTACTCTAGCAAGTGTTTACATTGGATAATTTCTATTCATTTTATGTTAAAGTGATGGTGATGGTATTTTGTATAATATACTGTTTAAGTAATAGAAATTAACACCGTTGTTACTTTTCCCAAAAGCATCAAGAAAAACAAGATAGTACTAAGAATATATACTGTGTTCAAGCTGATAATAGCAACTATATAAGATGAACAAATGCGAGTTCAACTATGTGTCATATTGCAGTCTTTTCTATTTCATAAATAAAATTATCTAAGCATGCAATTTCAGATAGAAGCCTGCAACTTATATATTAATATAAACACTGAATGTTTTTGTTAAAAAATGTATAACTTTGTGTTCTAACTCATAAAAAAGATATTGGCAAGGATTCACAAAGCCTCCGTGTAAGAGTTATAACTCTTACACGGAGGCTGCAGTTAAACGGAGTGATGTCAGCATGCTTTGCATATTCATGAGAGCATGCTGAATCACACCTAAGTCTAACACGGTCCATGTAAGACAGTAGGGGGCATGTCCGTAGGCCGAGCCCTGCAAGCGGACACGCCCCCAGAAGTGTAAAAGTGCCCAAAGTAAACACCCACAACAGAGTCCACGGAAATGTGAATAAACACAACACAACACATGCCCCCACAGACTATGAACATAAAATATATAAATGAACATGTTATATATTTTTTTAAATTGTAAAGATGTTTAACCATGAGTGCGCTTGTTTGCGCGGGCGTGCCCGTAGCGCAGCTACAGTTAGCAGTCAGTGGGAAAGCATATAAGAACTAAATATGCAAAATAAGCCTGGAAGCAATAGCGTAGCGGTAGAGATGTTGGCTGAAGAGCAGGCATTCATGGTTCAAGCCCCCACAACACCAATTTTTTTTTTGCAAAATAAGCAGGAAACAAGTCCCTGACAAATATGTACACATAAAACCACAATTTATGTAAAATGTAATGAAATAGCCCATTTATATTGAAGAAATTTGAGGTAACAAAAGAAGAAAAAATGCCAGATGTGCTCATAGCTGAGCTACAGTTTAACAGAGTGAGTGCATCTGCCCGTAGATGAGCAGTGGTTTAACTGGTGCAAAATGAGTGCCCGTAGCTGAGCAGTGGTCTAACACGCTAAATCTATGTGCCCCTAACTGAGCTGAGCGTAATATGCGTGCCGATAGCCAAATGAGGCTTAAAGCAGCGTACCCCGTTTGCGCGGAGCTGCGCATCGTGCAAACAAGCTAACCGACGGGCATCGTTGAGCAAGCCGTATCAAAACTGCCTTTACACAGACACACCCATCAGCATGTCTAGACAGTCATGAAAAATAAAAAGCAGTGGCAAGGTTCGAACCCAGGATACTATACACCATAGTCAAGGTACCAAACCACTAAGCCATGACAGCAGTACCTAGAAATGCAATAATAGCTAATATATAGGAATGAATACAAACTGGAGCATGACAATGCAGGTTTACTGAAGTTGATACAATTCCAAAATGGCAAATCACAGATATGTGCGGGAAAAACAGACTATATAAGCCCCATAGGTGAGAATACACAGCATAAACGATTGTAGAACTGACCTGCAGGCAGAATGACAGGAGAAGGAGAGGGTAGTTGCTTTCGAGCACAGAGGTGGGGTGTTGAGGAGTCCAGGTACATGGTCTGGCTCCTAGTCCATAATCATGAGGCCCAACTCATGCAGGGCCAGGTCCTCTGGGGAGCATACAGGGCCGAGGTGTGGGACCGGTTGGCTCATGATCTCACCAGTGCCACAGGGATTCCAAGGACTGGTGAGCAGGTCCATCACCACCATGCGGACCTGAAGAGACGCAAGCAGGACCAACTGAACCTTTGGATCCAGGAGGCCCGGCAAACACCCAACGCCCCACTACTGAGTAAGTAACATTTAATTATGTATGTAAGAAATTAAACTAGCTGATATTATGGAGATGTGTATTCCAATATTACTTCATTTATATTACAGCTGCAGGTGTCCGTTCTGCAAACCACAGAGCCTATGGCAATAGGCTGGTGCGGTTGCACCACCAGGCAGGTCAGTAATCCACTACCAGTAACTGTAAAGAAATATAAAAGTATGACAGTCAGCAAAAGAGTGCAGTGTAGTCAGTAAGGAATAAAATCTGCAAGTAACAGTGTGAAAGTGTATGCAAGTATTGCTTGATTACAAAAGTGTGTTTCAGCCTGTAAGTTAAACCGAAAAATGAAACTGTCTGACATATATTCTGAAATAAAAATGCCCTACCTGTAAGAAAATAGTACACAACCTGAAGCAGGCTGAAAAGTATAGCTGCAGAAGATGATGAAATCACATGTGTGAAATATATCCCTGTGGAAATACTGAAACATGACAGAAGTGAGACTGCTGGAAAGGATTGTAATAACTACAGGTAAAACATGTCAATAAAGCCTAGAAGTAAGTACCATCCTGAATAGTAAAATGAAAGCAAGTGAGAGAGTGTGAGAAAGTGTCATGAATCCAGCAATACAGTAGTAATAACCCCTGAATAAAGTATACTGCAGTTAAGACAGAATGAAATGCATGTGAGATTCAAAAGCAAACAACAAAATCTGTTCAAAGTGTTGCTGCATCTGGAATGTGTATCCCAAAATCTGGATATGTTGCTCTCAGTCTGCAATATGCAGATAGGATGATTGTCTGATATAACAAACATCCACACTTGTCTACAGCTATATAAAGCAAATGTAGCAGGATGATGTAGCTGAACAAAGCTAGATATGAATGTGTATGAAGAACCATAAAATGTATATTGATGTTGCAGTAACAGTCCTATCACCAAGTTGAAATAGTTATCATATAGGAAACTGTAGTCAGAATAGTAGTGTGTATATAACTGTAGCTATTAGAAATGTACATCATATGTATTGTTATTCGAAGGTGTTAATATTACTTTCTTTACCCCACCCTATAACCACATATAACCCATTCCACGTGAAAATGGTATGTGCAATCACAATTAACACCCCTGGATGTTTGTCCTGTTGGGTCATATATATTTGCATGTCCGTTGATGCATCTGCCCTGTTCATACATCCACACCTGATGGCCTGTTGCCATCAATTAACCCTGGATGTTGTTGGACTGTGTATTTCTGTTCAAATTATGCATGTGTTATGCACGCTGTTCAATGGTGTGAATATCTGGGTGTTTGGTTAATGGGAATACTAATGCATGCTGTTACAACTAATTGTGAATGGTATTATATGTCACTAACCCAAACTGTCATGACATATTGCAAAACATAGGATGACAGGGAAGGCGGGTTCCAGCAGACCCACCTCTCCCACCTCAGCTGGCGAGTGCACCTGGCACTACTGCCGAGTCCGGACCCTCCTCCGGTGGCCCTGTGCCACCTGCGGGTGGAAGTGCTGCAGGGGATGGGGCTCACCCCCCCTCTGCAAGTGTGGCCGGAGGAGAACCACCACTCACCCTCCGTAGCGTCCGCACTGTGGTGCGTAGGGAAATTCGGGACTCTGTTCTTGAGCCCCTACACCAGCTCGAGGCATGGGTGGTGCAACTAACGGGCATGCCTGTTGCCCCGCCTACACAGCCCCCAGCACAGCCCCGTCCTGGGCAGTGAAGGAACAGTGGCAACTGCCTATGGGTGGGGATATCAGTTCCACTGTTGCCATCTGTGGGCTCATGGGCTCTGGATATCCAAACCTCCATCCCCGTCAATTGTGTAACCCCCCACACGTGTCATACACCGCCCCTGTATGCGTCTTGTTTGTCTTGTCTGTTTACCTACCCAACCTACCTCCCCAGCTGTACCGACTTCCTTCACCTGACATACCACTCTCACCTGAAAAAAAAAAAAAAAGGGCACTCTGTACCCACAAAAAATTACGCCCCATACATAGCTGCCCATTCCGCACACATGTCTGCTGGACATGGAACCTATCAATTACAATTGGCTGTACAACAAGTATTATTGTTGTCCTGACACCTCTCTCAGGGGTGGAAGGTTTCAAATGTCACACCAAATTACATACATATGCACAGCTGTTGCTGATGAAGAAATGGACAGCTATGGGCCTTACCTACATCCCTCCTGCACATCCCAAGCTTGTTTCCCTACTGTCTTACCCTCTTTGTGACCCCTTTTCACCACTTTCCTGTCTCCCCATTTTCTTTTCTTTCAAAGAAAATAGCGTGGGTGTGCGCAAGAGTAAGCACGTTTAAGCGGTTGTAAGCAGGTGTGCGCTTGTGTGCGGAGCTAAACGCCAGTGCGCATGCGTGAGCTCCGCGCAAACCAGCGCTAACCCGGTTACAACTGCTTAAAAGTGCCTTAGTCACTTTGATTGACAGGTCTTGTAGTCAGTTCAGAAGCAAAATAAAATCCCACCGGCAGTCCCGAACCCAGGACCTTGGAAACAGTAGTCTGCATGACTTACCACTAAGCCATGAATCTTATACAAGAACATTGTGCTAAAATAAATATATCATGTAATAGTAGGAATGAATGTAAAGGGAATATAGATGTGTAGTACACAAAGCATGCCATTTAGAATTACTATCACAACTAGTGGATTTCCATAATAGTAGTGTGTGAACAGAAACAGCCATGCTAGTTGGTAGCTAGTAGGTAATAATGTCACTATAGCACCTTGCAAGCCACACACATACTCACAGCAGGATAATCACTGCCCATACCCCACAACCTCTTACAGGAACACATCTGGACCAAGTAATAAAATATGTGGAGCAAAGGCCCTAAACCAGGGACACATTACAAATAATGTTACAACAAATGCAGACAGTTCAGAGAGTAACAGGGTCTGCATTTTGTGGGATGTTTGGAAGGGTATGAAGTCTGAAACTTTAATGTTTCACACTATAGTCCAACCTGAGCCCAGAGTGACTTGCCAGAAAAAGCTATGCATGAGATATTGACCAAAATATGAGGCAGTAATGTGGACAACCTGCAAATAATTGTACACATGAGAGGTCTGACACCACCATATTTTAATAGTTAAGAGCCTAGACATACCAACAGTGAATGACTTACAGGGATGCCCCACAGACTCCATGTGAAATGTACAAACAGTAGGCAGAAAGGTGTAACAACACATGCAATGGTAACTATGGAGTCCTGAAAGTATCCACCACTTGCATGGCAGAATAAGTGTAGTAATACATATGCTCATGCTAACCCACAGTCACAACTGCAGCATACCAGACAATTTAATGGGTGTACCCCACTGATATGTACCATTCCATGAGGCAGATAACAGATGAACCTGAGAGTCTCTGGGGCCTGCTCAGCAGCATACTCAAATACCCTAATAGATGTCAAGGCCCACACCATGGCCAGACCACACAGCATGCTGTAACACCCTAGCAGATATAGCAAGCATTCCAAGGTGTGAATGTACATGGAAAATAGGAAAGCTACAGCAGCACACTACAGTCAGGACACCTAGCAGGCATACAAGTAGTGACTATAAAGGGCAAATATTGAAGCCTTAGCAACAAAGTGCAAACAAAAGTGAAAGAAAAGCACACACACACACATTAACAGTAGTAGTAGTTGTAGGTGTCAGTGTACATACACAGTTAGTACAGGAAACTGGAGAAATGTATGGAGGAATGTTAATCTACAACACAGCTGGAAATTTGAGAGAGATACCAACCTTTACACTCACAGAACATTGTCCACAGCATACCAGCATGGTCCCTGCCCTTAAAATCTGAAAGGGCTACGCCTATCTCACATACCTTTTTATAGCACTGTTCTGAAGTCACAGTGAGAACTGCAATCAGTACACAACTGGCTGCATGCAATTAGCAAATGCTGGCTAACAATTGGTGCAGAGGCCATCACATGGGCATATGCAGATACCTACAAAAGTATGCTGTACTCCCAGTCCACACATGCAATACTTTCATTGCACCCTGAGAAGGACGTGAGAGACAGACAGACAGACAGAGAGAGAGAGACAGAGACAGAGACAGAGACAGAGAAAATTGCAATTAAGCAGACACAAACAAATTGTTCAGCAACAGCCACCTGAAAGCTGACAACTGGGAAGTGGAGCAGCAGGACAGAGAACCAGATGGCAACACAAGCAGCTGTGACAAACACAGGTAATGTAAAGTAATACTATAAAGGTCTACATACTGTGAACCCTCCATATGTGTCATTGGTCTGTATCCATATGTATATGAAGATGTGTAAAGGGCAGGGGACATACAGCAACTATCAGTGAAGGCTGTACATACATTTGTATGTGAGAGCATCTATGTGCACATATCAATGTTGGTTGATTGTAGGTTGTAGAGCCATGTACAAAGTAGGTTTCACAGTTATGTATGTTTAGCAGTATGTTAGTGTGTGTATACAGTATGGTAGACAAACATGTTGATATACCTGTCTATCATATGGATACGTATGTATGTCAACATATGTATGTGTGTATGTATATATATATATATATATATATATATATATATATATATATATATATATATATATATATATATATATATATATATATATATATATATATATATATATATATGACATGCATATATGTATACATACATAGAGAGAGAGAGATGTAGGAATACATAGACAGATGTAGACAGAATATTGTACAAACATATATATGTAATGCACACATACAGATATAGATATATGTAGATACATATACATAGACAGACTGATCTGACTATCTACAGGTATGACTGTATATGACGACCTTCAACACACCCTGTCCCACCCCCTCTGTCACTCTCACCCCCTCTGTGCCCCCCCTCCACATCTATAGCAATATATGTACATCAATATATATATGTGTATACAGACATATATATATATATAGATATATCTATATACATATATATATATATATATATATATATATAGAGAGAGAGAGATGTATATAAATTCTGAGTGAGGCACATGTGTACAGATGTATTGCAACAGGTGCCTGGTGACAAAGGCATGGAGTGAACACCAGTGTCAAAACCGAAGTACCATACCACATTCCAAATCACCTACACCAGTAACCACCAGATATGTGATTGGCTGCCCACCACTGCATGTGTCAGGGGTGAACAGGGTCATAAATGTGTACAATAGTGGCCTCAATGATATTCACAGTGGCACACTATCCCTGGAATACCTGCACATGGTGTGTGTCAGCGAACATGGTGTGTCAGTTATGGACATGTAGGTCGGTGTATCCCTCCACACCACATAATGGATGCCATGGTATGGACCTCACATGACAGCTACAGATATGGAGAAGGACACAGTGACATGTACAACACTGTGACAATGCACTCAAACACATTACCAATGCACAGTGACTGACAACACCACAGAGTACACATATACTACCCACATAGAGGTTACCACTCCCGGATTTACATATGTAAGTCACACCCATGACAGATGTCCAACAACCATAGTAACACCTCACACCATCCACAACCTAAATGACTGCTGTGTGTCATCCGTGCCACCGCAATAGAGTGCACATGTGGAGGTAAAAGTTCCTACCCACAGATAAGACATACCCTGCAATAAACCACACAGTGTTAAGAAGCAAGACTCCCCATGAGTACATGTCACACATACCCCTGCTGAATGTTAGTCAGATAGGTAATATGCCATATGAGTCACCCTGTGTAACTGTGTGACAGCAGCAGGTACCATCACACCACATGTGTCACAATGGTCAGGGTAGCAGAACAGTACGCTGCTGTAGACCCAGGGGCAATAGCATATTGTATAGTATTGCATTGTAATGTAATGTATTGTGTTGTATTGTATTGGTATGGTAAGGTGCCTCCTTCGTGGAGTGGAACCACTGCTGCTGTGCGCCAGTATACAGGTACATATCCTGTAGTCAGGCTAGTGTTACATAGCACTTCTATATGTGTGTTTAGCTCCTGTCAGAGTTTATGTAGCATGCAACTGGGGATACCATCAGGTCCCATTCATGTTGTGTATTCTGCTGTCCTGAGGGTGGCTCTCACCTGGACATCTGTGATGACAGGGAGGTTACAGTCAGCTGGGATAACTATGTCTTATTTTGGGGGAGAGGGTGGGGTGACACCTGCACTAAACCTGTCTGCCACAATGTTGTCAATATCTGTGGTGTCAGTGAAATATTTGTTGTTGTGTACTAACTATGGGCATAGAGGATGGATCCTGACCAGGTTGCTAACATAACTGAAGAAGACCTTCTGGTTATCTGTAGTGTCCCTCTTGATTTCCCTCTCAAAGTTGCCCATGGATGTTTGTATGATGGAAAATAGATCCTTACTAGTGCTGCTCAGACATGCCCTCCCTTTATGGAATTATGCTCTGTCTTTCAGTAGCTTCCATCTTCTGTAATACAATCTGTCTATGGCTAGGGTCCACCAGATAGGATGCTGTCCCTTTGTGGAGAGTGTCTTGGTCATATATGGGATTGCATGATCCATGCATTCTCGGAGATGTCTGTAGAAAGCAATTGTGTAGGGGTCAGCATTGTGGGTTGTATCTGCCACTGGCCCAGTGGGCTGAAAGGATACCATGTCACTGTTACAAAGTGTAAAGTTTGCATCTGTAATGTTATTCACTATAGTCGTTTGTGCTGGTGGTGGAGGTGGGATATGTATATCCAGGGCAATCAGTGTGTGGTCAGCTCACAGTAGTTGATGATGTAGGCCATACAGTACCTAGATACAAACCCCCAGAGTGAGGAGGTGCTCTTGACCTGAATCAGTGTTCTGACTGCTGGGGTTTGGTAGTATGTCGTATGGAGTGTGCCAGGTACTGTTGCACAGTTGCTGGCTGAGCACTGATACCTGGCCATTTACATGTGTATCCACCAATAGACAGACAGATGCTATATATGTGAGATATGTTGTATCATAACAGTCGAGTAGCATGTGTAGTATGTGTGCTAAATTTTGCTGACATATATTGCTGATATCAGGTTATTTTCTTTCTCAGGTACATGGCCCACCCGCGGAATCCCACTTACTCCACAGCTGAGGATGAGGAGATACACCAGAGCCTGGTGCGGGATTATGCAATACTCTTTTCCCGCACCAGCCAGAATCAGCAGGAGAGGGCTGCACTGTGGCAAGACCTTGTCCGTCGGGTAAATGACATAGGCACGCATAATAGGACATATGAGCAGGTACAACATCACTGCTGTGATTTAGTCAGACATGTCCGTCAGCGTGCGTCGGATATCCACAGGCAACAGGTTGCCACAGGTGGTGGGGTGGCAACACATCCCCCACTCACCAGACTGGAGTGACTACTCATGAGTGTAGTGGCTCCAGTCTGCCAGCAACAACAACAGCAGCAGACATGCATTATGATGGAGGCTGGAGCCACGCAGCAGCAAGACAGTGAACGTGCAGGTAATATGCCATATGTATAGTTGACTGTTGTGTACACTGGTAGTTAATGCATGTGTGAGGTGTGTCCTTGGTTTGTAGCTGTCACCATAGTATTTAATGTGCAAGTGTGATATCCTCAATATTAGCAGCTGACCTGTGAAATGCGACTGTTGTACTACTGACCTGTATCATACTCAGTAACAATGGCACAGTTGTGCCCACTGACATTAGTTTCTTCACGTCTGCAGGTCCCTCTGGTATAACAGCAATGCAGCCTATCCATGCTGGTGAGTGTGTATTAACAATTCCTGTAATAGTCTTGATAGTAATAGTACTATTTGGCTCACTTAGTAGTGCTCTTTGTATGCATGTAGGTGTGTCTGTGTGTTGATATCACGCATACTGAGTACTGTACAATTGTGTGAAACTGTGTGCATGTGTGCATGTGTGCACCTGTGCATGTGTGCATGTGTGCACCTGTGCACCTGTGCATGTGTGCATGTGTGCACCTGTGCATGTGTGCATGTGTGCATGTGTGCATATGTGCACCTGTGCATGTGTGCATGTGTGCACGTGTGCATGTGTGCACCTGTGCATGTGTGCATGTGTGCATGTGTGCATGTGTGCACCTGTGCATGTGTGCATGTGTGCATGTGTGCACCTGTGCACCTGTGCATGTGTGCATGTGTGCATGTGTGCATGTGTGCATATGTGCATCACTGGTAATGTGTAGACATTGTAAACTGTGTTTCCTGTTTCCCTCCCACAGGTTCTGGTGCTGCTCTGGTGTCATGTAGCAGGGAACCTGAATCAGGTGCCATGGGTACTGATAATGATGACATCTGTGTAATGGCACAGGAAGGTATGCCAGGGTTCGCCATTGGTCAGCCGATTGACAGTACACAGCTGTCGACCCCATCAATGCGCACAGTTATCCTGCCAATACACCCTTTGTCACCAATGTCCCTAGGTGATGGACAGCATACAGTGGGCATTGACCAGGGTAATATGGTATCTGTGGCACATGCCTCCCCACACAGCAGCCATGGGCATGGCCCAGAGATGGTACCACACAGACAGATGTCCAGGGGTTCTCGTGGGAGCATCCGTGGGCGTACTGCCCCTGTCAGACATGCCCACAGAGATCTTACAACCTCAGCTATGTTTTGGGCTGTCATGCAGGCACAGTCACGTATGGAACGGTACACCAGACAGGGTCTGAGGGAGCTGACAGCATGTCGCACAGCCATGACTGACAGTATGCGTGACATTGCGGATGCCATCCGTGATTTCACCAATGTCATAGACAGACGTTGTGGGGACATATTAGACCGGTTCCACAACTACATGTCCATGAGCCAGGGTGATGGTGGGCAGTTGAGGCATCGACGTGGCCGTATGCCAGCAACAGCAGCAGCTGGCAGTCGTCGCGGACGACAACAGGGCCAGGCCGCCCGTAGTGCCAGCAGCAGCCCCAGCAATGCTGGGTCTGTGCTGTCATCAGACCGCCCCAGGAGACCACGTGCACGTGGCTCTGGCCATGCCCTACAGGGATCTGTGTCCAGTCAACGAACACCTGCTTCTGATGACAGTACCCAGTCTGGGTTGGTACCAGATACGGTCCGTAGCACCCCTGCAAGGCACAGGTACCGTGTCCGTGGCCAGAGACACTGATCTGTATGACCTGGCAGGTACAGTCTGTGGCTGTCCACAAACACCAGTATATGGCAGCCATGAGGTGGAACTGTGTGCATCCATACACACATGCAAATTGACAACACCTAGGGCTACCGCATACACGCACACACTGCATCAACATTGCCCCACCTTCTACTGCTGTCCCTCACCAACACACATACACATACATGTCAATCGGTGGTATCGGTGGCTGACTCAGGCATACCAAGTTCACACCCTGTGCATATGATGAAACTGTGCCACCTCCTGCAATCTGTAACAACTGTGCAGGTACAGGTTAACATGTTGCTGATGCACAGGGTGACCACATAGATGTGTAGTAATAGTATCATGTTGTTAACAGTACTGTGTGCTGAATTAATTGTGGGTATATCACAGCATGCCTGATGCAGTAAGTGTGTGATTGTCATGTACTGTTGTCTACACCCATGGTAATTACCATAGTGTATCATCTGCACATGTTGGCATACTGGTGGTAATGATATCAACAGAAGGCTACATACATAGGTAGCACAGGGGATAATGTAATGAATGTAGTAATACGCAATGATGGACATGTAAATTGCAAGTGGCATGTTGCCCACACTGGACTCTGCAATGCAGATGTTTGAGGATGTTGATATGTGTGCAGTACTACACGACTGGTACAGGACACACAGGAACACCCTAGCACTGCATGCTCACATCTCATACCATGCTAGACAGCCCCAACACACAAAACTAACTGTCACAGGAGGGAGAGTCCCCATATATGTCAGGGATACTGTGGTGGCAGGCCAGGTAGCATACATCCTACTAAGTATGGAACCACTGATTGAAGGCTCAGTGTCTGTTATTTGACATGTGTATTACTGCAGGTATGAGCACATGGGTTCCCATCCAGTTATTGTACATCCTGACAGTACATGGTCTGTACACTTGTGTGCGCTGAGACTGGACCCTAGCCATCTGACCCATGTATTTCCATGTACATGTGCATAGTGCCTGCATATTTGCAGTGTTACCTACTGGAAGTGGTACAGCTTGTTTGTTGTACAATGGACTACATGCAGCCCTGTTTACTGTAGCTTTGTTTGCATGCATGTTTGCTTGCAATTACCCTGGAATACTGATCACACCTGCAATGCATAGTTATAGAGCTTCTGTGGACTCCTAGTGCCATCTGCATAGCTTACTATATGTATGTCCATGTCCCACTTGAAAGGATGTCACTGTTTGTCCTGTTCACATGTACATTGCCTGTGACACAGTGCATATGACTTACCTGGCATGTGTCCATGTGAGCAGTCATATATGCTACTGCTAACTAATCACAGGCACTACACCTTCACATATTCATCTTCTGTTGAACTACCTGCTTCGCTAGGGACGGCCTGCACCTGTCACCCCTGGGCTTTCAGATATTGGCAAAGGCTCTTGCTACCCCATAGTGCCTATGTTAGGCAAGGCTCAAATGACAAACCCACCTTCATAGGTATCACAAGGGATAAGAAACTAAGAGTAATGCTACCCAACGCCAGAAGTCTAAACCTCCAGATGCATGCACCCGAAACTCTCCTTGGCATGGAGAACATTGATATCTGTGCAGTAACAGATGCCTGGTTCAGGGCTACTGAGAGCACACCAGCACTACCAGGTTTAACCTGGTTGATTTCTTTGAAACAGTCACCAAGGTCATTGACGAGGGGAAGGTGGATCACACAGCCTACCTGGACCTCGCAAAAGCCTTCACAACAATACCCCACTTGGGCATTCTAGAGAAGCTCAACAGCTTAAATATAAGCCCCTATGTCACTAGATGGATTGCACAGTGGCTCAAGGACAGAACCCACATGGTTAGAATTGCTGGAGCCATGCCAGACTCCAAACCAGTTATGAGTTGTGTCCCACAAGGCTCAGTCCTGGGACCTCTCTTGTTTGGTATTTATTTATTGGAGGTACAGGCCAACAAGGACGGACTGTGGCTGACCAAATATGCAGATGACTGTGAACTGGCCACCATAATTGACTCTCCAGCCGATACAAGCATCTTCTAAAGGGGCATCATAGAAACAGACAACTTGTGCCAGAGCCATGGCCTTCAGCTGAACAGTGTTTAGAAAGGGAAATGTGCATCCTGTAGTCTGTTCTCCTAGTTGCCAAAAGGGACATTTCCCTCACACACAAACTAATCCCCCTCAGCCAAACACACACACACACTTGCAGGATTCAAACCCCTACCTAATTATGTTATGACACTTGAGATGAACACATTAGTGGAGTGCGGTATTTGCATTACTGGGAGGTTTCCTTTCTCCTGCTATACTTATAGAGTGCTGACATCATCAGTGTTTAGAAAGGGGAATGTGCATCCTGTAGTTCTCCTAGTTGCCAAAAGGGACATTTCCCTCACACAAAATTGCACACACGAATCCCCCTCAGACAAACACACATACTTGCCATTTGCAGGGTTCAAACCCCTACCTAACTAATGTTATGACACATGAGACGGATGCATTAGCAGAGCGCGCTATTCGCATTATTGGGAGGTTTCCCTTCTCTTGCTGTAATTATAGGGTGCTGACTTCATCAGTGTTTAGAAAGGGAAATGTGCATCCTGTAGTCTGTTCACCTAGTTGCCAAAAGGGACATTTTCCTCACACACACTAACTCCCCTCAGCCAAAAACACACACTTGCCATTTGCAGGATTCAAACCCCTATCTGACTATACTATGACACTCGAGACAGACACATTAGCAGAGTGTGCTATTCGCATTAGTGGGAGGTTTTCTTTCTCTTGCTGTACTTATAAGGTGCTGACATCATCAGTGTTTAGCTAGGGAAATGTGCATCCTGTAGTCTGTTCTCCTAGTTGCCAAAAGGGACAGTTCTCTCACACACAATAACCCCTCTCAGCCAAACACACACACACTTGCAGGATTCAAACCCCTACCTAACTATGTTATCACATTTGAGACTGACGCATTAGCAAAGCGTGTTATTCGCCTTACTGGGAGGTTTCCTTTCTCCTGCTATACTTATAGAGTGCTGACATCATCGGTGTTTAGAAAGGGGAATGTGCATCCTGTAGTCTGTTCTCCTAGTTGCCAAAAGGGACATTTCCCTCACACAAAATTGCACACACACGAATCCCCCTCAGACAAACATACACACTTGCCATTTGCAGTATTCTAACCCCTACCTAACTATGTTATGACACATGAGACGGACGCATTAGCGGAGCACGCTATTCGCATTACTGGGAGGTTTCCTTTCTCTTGCTGTACTTATAGGGTGCTGACATCATCAGTGTTTAGAAAGGGAAATGTGCATCCTGTAGTCTGTTCACCTAGTTGCCAAAAGGGACATTTTCCTCACACACACTAACTCCCCTCAGCCAAAAACACACACTTGCCATTTGTAGGATTCAAACCCCTATCGGACTATGTTATGACACTCGAGACGGACACATTAGCAGAGTGCGCTATTTGCAATACTGGGAGTTTTTTCTTCTCTTGCTGTACTTATAGGGTGCTGACATCATCAGTGTTTAGAAAGGGAAATGTGCATCCTGTAGTCTGTTCACCTAGTTGCCAAAAGGGACATTTTCCTCACACACACTAACCCCCCTCAGCCAAAAACACACACTTGCCATTTGCAGGATTCAAGCCCCTATCTGACTATGTTATGACACTCACGACGGACACATTAGCAGAGTGTGCTATTCACATTACTGGGAGGTTTATCTTCTCTTGCTGTACTTATAGGGTGCTGACATCATCAGTGTTTAGAAAGGGAAATGTGCATCCTGTAGTCTGTTCACCTAGTTGCCGAAAGGGACATTTTACTCACACACACTAACCCCCCTCATCCAAAAACACACACTTGCCATTTGTAGGATTCAAACCCCTATCTGACTATGCTATGACACTCGAGACGGAGACATGAGCAGAGTGTGCTATTTACATTACTGGGAGGTTTTCTTCTCTTGCTGTACTTATAGGGTGCTGACATCATCAGTGTTTAGAAAGGGAAATGTGCATCCTGTAGTCTGTTCACCTAGTTGCTGAAAGGGACATTTTCCTCACACACACTAACCCCCCTCAGCCAAAAACACACATTTGCAGGATTCAAACCCCTAACTGACTATGCTACTCGAGACGGCCACATTAGCAGGGTGTGCTATTTGCATTACTGGGAGGTTTCCCTTCTCTTGCTGTACTTATAGAGTGCTGACATCATCAGTGTTTAGAAAGGGAAATGTGCATCCTGTAGTCTGTTCTCCTAGTTGCCAAAAGGGACAGCTCCTTCACACACACTAACCCCCCTCAGCCAAACACACACACTTGCAGGATTCAAACCCCTACCGAGCTAGGTTATGATATTGGAGACGGACGCATTAGCAGAACGTGCTATTCGCCTTACTGGGAGCTTTCTTTTCTCCTGCTATACTTATAGAGTGCTGACATCATCGGTGTTCAGAAAGGGGAATGTGCATCCTGTAGTCTGTTCTCCTAGTTGCCAAAAGGAACATTTCCCTCACACACACACACGTGCCATTGGCAGGATTCAAATCCCTACCTAACTATGTTATGACACTTGAGACAAATGCATTAGCAGAGCGTGCTATTCGCATTACTGGAAGGTTTCCTTTCTCCTGCTATACTTATAGAGTGCTGACATCATTGGTGTTTAGAAAGGGGAATGTGCATCCTGTAGTCTGTTCTCCTAGCTGCCAAAAGGGACATTTCCCTCACACACAAACACTTGCAAGATTCAAACCCCTATCTAACTATGTTATGACACTTGTGACGGACGCATTAGCAGAGCATGCTATTCGCATTTCTGAGAAGCTTCTTTTCTCCTGCTGTACTTATAGGGTGCTGACATCATCTGTGTTTAGAAAGGGGAATGTGCATCCTGTGGGGAGGCAGACGCCAAGCACACTCTGGCTAAGCTGTCATTCCCTAGGGCAAACAGTCTAGTGTTGACCTCTACACCCATATGTTTAATTGTCAAATGCACATTATTTGTTGCTGATAGACTGTTTGCACATCTTTATTGCCATAGCATTCCCTGTTTGTATGAAAAACTTGTGCATCTGTGGAAGATGTTTGCATATGGGAGGGATCCACTATATCACGTATGTCTCTGTAGTCATTTAACTGTGTGCACTGGGCAGACTGCTGTAATGTGGTTGGTTCCTGGAATAACACGTACAAATACCAGATATGTGTGTCCAACTGCTAAACTGAGATTTGGCCTGTGTGTGAGCATGCCCAGTTCAGCCTTCCCATGGCATGTTGTCTGACAAATGTCACATTTATCAAAGTGTGTGAGCATGCCCAGTGTGAGCATTCCATATGTTGAACTCTGCAGCCCACCACATTTGTGGATGAGTGTGAACTTCAACAAATATCACCCGTTTATGGTTGTGTGTTGTGTGTCATGTTGTGTAGTTACTGTACAACTGCTTTGTGTGTGAACACAACAGGATTATACTGTGCCTGCAGTGTTTGCATGGGATACTTTGCATACAGTTGTCAACATCCTTTCACACTGACCTAACACTGTAGTACTGTATAGTGTACTGGTAGTACTTTGACTGTGGTGGACAGTATCCTGGGCTTTAGTGCTATCACTGCTTTACATTTTGATAGTGAGCACAACAGCCTGGTTAGGGGCCAGTTGTGTACATCTGACCATGTTGCATTCTGTTCAGATATGAACTACTTAAACCAGGCTTGTCCAACATTGGTAGTGTATTCCACAACATAAGTGTACATTTGCAAACACTAGCGATGTGCCCTAGTCCATGTCTAATGCTAGTTGGAGAGTGTGTTTGTCCTTCAACACACATTGTAAGTGGAGTTTGCCATGACATATGTCATGGTTAGTATACTGTGCCTCTGTCTACCTGTGACATGACAGTGATACCCAGGATAAAGCTACCACCTCCCATCCACTCATCAAGATTCCTATTGAGAAAAATTGATAAGTGACTCTATGGGTAGCCTGTATTGGGAGTTCACTCATGGGTGGGGGTGGCTTCTGTGTTATGGATCATGCAGTACAGCTTGTCCTATGTAAGTCAGTGCTGGGGTTCAGGTCTCTCATGTGCATAGCTCACTGCCATTCAGATTGTACAAGGTGCAGCATGTTTATTGATACCAGCAACACAGGCAACACATGGCATCTGTGCAAGCTCTTTGATACTCCTGGTGAGGTACTGTTGGGGACTTTACGGTTGATGGAGGTGTCTGCTGAGGTACATCCCACAGGGGCTATTGTAGTCAATTGTACCACTGATGGAGGATGACTGCAGAGCCACAATGACCTCCCCTTATCTAGATCTGACAACCTTCATGATTAGGTGGGTATATGGTATGTTTCTGTAAACACTACAGCACATGTTTGTCCAATGCAGGATATCTATCACCTTGTGTCCCCAGGTCTCTCATTACATGTTAACAACATAATGGGTTAACACCTATGTGGTAATTGGTGGGCACTTACTGTATATCCACGGGGTTGACTATACACTTTTCTGCAATTAGCTTGCTGACATGGCTATGGCACCAGTTGTCTCTTTCTATGCGGCCCTTTGTGGGATGCTTGTGTCAGCTGGTGGATCATATATGGTGAGCAGTTTGTAGTCCTCTGCAAACATGTTCAGACACAGTCCTTCCATGTTTGCCTGTACCTATGGGACATATATACCAGACGAGGGAGATCCCAGGACCAAGCCTTGTGGGATGCCAGTTATATCTGGTTTGTAGTCTGACATGGCTGCAGCATGCCTGACCATGTCTGTTCTGTCCTTGGTCTGGTTTGCAACCCTTCTACTGACATAGGGGTTTATATTTAAGCTGGTGAGCTTATCTATAATGAACACGTAGGGTATTGTATAGAAGCCTTTGCAAGGTCCAGCTATGCTGTGTGGACCACATTGTCCTCATCAATGACCTTAATGACTGTTTCAATTGAGTCAAACATGTTTAGGGGCAGGATCTGCACTTAAGAAAGCCACACTGGGTAGGGTCCAGTGTCAGTAGGTCCCCAATATCTTTATGTCTGTGGTACATGCTGATCCTTTCCATAGCTGTGCAGACCGAGCTTCTCAGGATTCTGGGGTAGTAGTTTTCAGTATCCATTCAGGCAACACCTTTGTTGAGAAGGACCACTGTTGTTGTACACTGCTCTTTGGGTACATATTCTGTGGTAAGGCTGACATTGAGCAGTAGTGTGATTTGGCATTCCATTCATCTTGGAGTCCATGTTGCACTCAGCCCAGGACACCATCTCATACCATTGCTGCTGTGTGTTTTGCTTTGTAGATGCTGGCTGTTACCTCAGCATCTGCAATGTCAGGGGTCCAGCAGTCTGCTGGGATAGATATTCTGCATTCTGGGGGTTTGCACTGCATCTGTCAGGATGTATGTTGGCAATATGTGTGTGTGTTTGTGATATTTGTGTGATTCAGAGCATATCTGTGAATTCCCAACACGGTTCCTACCATCAGTTGTGAAAGCCTTGGGATTATCCTTAGTGTCCTGTACAATTTGTATCTTCATAGGTTCATAGGTTCATACTAGGCTATCCACCCTAGGGCATTTGTTAGCCTAGCCAGAGTGTGTGTGGCTTTTGCCACCCCTTGCTATGTGAATATTATGGCCATTTATGATTTGCTTTGCTGTGCCTCTGTCTGGACATGACACAGTGAAGACCCCAGTGTAACTCTACAATCATCCATCCACTTGGCAAGATTCCTGTTGAAGAGTGTCAGTGAGGGGCTCTGCCTAACATGGAGTGGGATTCTGGTCCAGGGTGTGGGGAGCCTCTGGATTATGTATCTGTCCTCACAGCACATCCTATTTCATTATTTGTTGAGGTTGACATCTCTCACTCTCACAGCTCTGATGGCTTTGAGTTTTCTGGGGTGGAGCATGTCCATTACTCCTGTGTTGGGCATGGCCTTCTACAACAGGCATGCAATGCCTCTGTGTAGGCAGTATGTGACTGCATTCAGCTGGGGTGTCTACAGCCAGGCAGCATATGACATGTATTTGAGACCCTTTATCCTCTTGGTGAGGTACCTTTGAGGTCTTTCTAACTGCTGCAGGTGTCAGGTAAGGTACATCCCATATGAGGCATTGTACTAGATTATGGGTGTGATAAGAGAACAGTATAGGGGCACAATGACCTCTGTTGACGTAGATGTGAATCCTTTCCTGATACGGTGTCAAATGCAGACAGTCTTCCTAGCCACATTGGCAATGTGAGTGCCACATAACAGATTACTGTCCACTTGTGTCCCTAGGTCCCTGATTACTCCTTCCATACATAATGGTTTACCACCTATGTGGTAATTTGTGGTACCTTGTTTGGTATTTGGTGGGACATTCATACTGTCCAGTGTCTTCAAGACAGCTGGGTGGGGTTCCTGTGTGTCAGAGTGTGGTCTGTAGCATGCTACAGACTGTACAGCAGTCTTGCCTACAGTTAGTTGCACATGGGTGGACTCCAATGCCTTGTGCATTGTCAGTTACCTGGACGTATGGGTGTCTGTGCTGAATATGGATACTCACCCTCCTTTTATGTTTTGTTCCAGGTTTTGGGGCCATGACACATGATATGTGGTATAACCTGGTAGTGCTGGTGTGCTGTCAGGAGGCTTGCAGCAGGTTTCTGTCACTGCACAGACATCGATGTTCTCCATACTGGGGATGGCCTTGGGAGCATGCATACTGGGGTTTACACATCTGGCATTGGTCAGCATTACCCTTAGCTTTCTTTCCACTTATGTTTTCTAGGGTGGTGGGTTAGTCTTTTCAGCCTTGCCTACAAAAGGCTCTATGGAGGTGGCAAAGGCCTTATCCAATATCCAGACGCCCAGGGGTAACAGGTGCAAGCCATCCCAAGAACAGCTGCATGGCTTGTCAAGCATGACATCCCAAGCAGACAGACATTGGATCCCCTTGGAATGACACCAGTAAGTGTGCCACTTGCTATGACTGATCATTCCGTGTTTGTACTGTGGCATTATTCTTGGTAAGGGTAGGATGCTGCAAACGGTGAGTGTCATACTAGCCTGGACTACATAATCAGAGAGCTCATCTATGTCTCTTTTCATGTAGTCTAGGGAGGTACATCTCAGGTCATTCACACCAGCATGGACTGTGACTGCATCATATTTCTACTTGCTTTGGAGTAACCTGCATACTTCTGTTATGTGGCGTATTGTGGCAGCCTACAGGCAGCTTACTGTACCCTTTCCCTTGTTCAGTCTGGTGTGTGGGACAGCAGTGTGTCTGACTATGGAGTCACCTATTACAACTGTATCAGGCATGTTGTTTCTCCTTCTGGCCTATGACTGTTTGGCACACCAGCTTTGTGTACTATGTGTTGCATGTGCTATGTTTGGAGGTTGTTTGATTGGGTGTCTGCTTTAGAGGCCTCTGTTGGTGTGCTGTGTTTGCAATTTGTGCCTCCGGGAATGTTTTTCTGTGTTTATGTGTTTGGTTTGCAGTTGTGATAGGTCTATGTGGGACTGTGTTTGTGGTGTGTGTGGTTACCTTCTCCTCCTGACTAGTTTTGGGAGTACTGGGTTGAGGGAGCTGAGCCTCCAGTTTGGATAGATGGTTGCATCTCTCACATATATTTGTATTTCTTGGGTGGAGTTGGGGGTTGTCTGTGTACTTGGGGCAGGTGTAACATTGCCTCAGGATTCACAGATTCAACTTGTTGTGGCTGGCCTTAGTGGATTGTATGTGTGGACATATTTTATTGCCATACTACTGATCAGTGATTACTTCATTGTTTATGTTTGCTCTATCATGTAGTAGCTTCCTCATTCTCTTGCATGGTTTTGTTATGGCTGGTGTCCACCATGCCAGATGCCTGCGTGTATGGCATTGTGTCTTGTTTAATTTAGGATTGCATAATCCAAGCATTCCTGGCAGTGTTCATGGAATGGCTGTATTACAGGTTCTGAGGTGTGGCCCATATTTTGCACCTGCACAGGACCTTTAATGGATTCCACATCAGTTTGGAGGAGTGCAAATATTGCTTTACACATGTTTTCCACTGTGGTTTTATGGCCAGGGACTGTGGTCAGGATTTGTATATCCAGTGTGATTACTCTATGGTCTGGTTTTACCAGTGAGCAATACACTTCTTGTCTTGCCATCCAGTACCCATGTTGCTGATTATCACATCCAGTATGCTTACCCCTCTTGTGGGAGTGGTACGTTGTTCCTGGGCCTTTTGGTTTATGGATTCTATGAACATTTGTCCTACACTGTTGGAGCTAGTATAATGCTCCCAGTCTATGTCTGGGTATTTTCAGTCACCCAATATAATGTGGTTTGGAGGACTTGATATATTCATGTATTCCAGCATAGGCCAGGTGCAGTTCCTGGTGTTGGGACAGTAGTCTGTAGCAGGCTATAAACTGGGGGGCAGTTTTAGCCACTGTTACTTGACCATGGCTAGTCCATGCTGCTTCTTGTTGTGGTACCAACATGGGGGTGTGGTTATCCTTGACAAGTCTTGCTAGTCACCCACCTTTTGTAGCTTGTCCCATGTTTTGAGTCTGTACAGCACAGTATGAGGTGTAACCTGGTAGTGTTAGGGTGCTGTTGTGAGCCTTGACTCAGTTTTCTGTTACAGCACAGATATCAACATTCTCCATACTGGGTGAGTTTAGACTGCATGCATCTTGCTGTTTCGACTTATCTCTTATCTTATTCTTATCCCTTCTGATACCTATGGAGATAGGTTTGTGTTTTGAGCCTTACCTATTCAGGGCACACTGTGGGTAACAACAGCCTTTGCCAGTATCCATACGGCCTGCACTGATAGGTGCACGCCAGTCTTGGCAGGTGGAGCATCATGTCATGCTCAGCATGTCATCCCAGACTGGCACACATTGGATCCCCTTTGACTAACTGCAATACTTCAGTCAATTATTGCACTTGATCATCTCATTGTCATATTGTGGCATGATGCTTGGTGAGGGTAGGATGTTAGTCAGGGTCCTCAGGTGTGCATATAGTACATGGTGTTACATTACTTAACACATGGCATTCATGCCTCAGGTGGTGCTGCAGGGCTGCCTCTGTCGGATGCGCATATTACACTTCCCTGTACATGTTTGTGAGCAGGTCATGTCATTGTAGGCATCCATGTTATTATTTGAGTGAGTCAGAGGGGGTATCATTCCCAGGGTTCCTACTGAGCCAGTGTATGTGCTATGCGTTGCCTCTTTGCCAAGGCCAGGGCATACTGGGCACGCCTCCTTCTGCCTACTGGGGTAGGCTCAGTTTGTTCCTCCTCCGAGTCACGCTCTGCCTGTGATGGCCTTGGCAATGGTGGAGGGCTTTTTGGCCCGGCCCTATGCTGGTCCTGCTGCAGCTGTTTTCACAAGATCATATTATGTAGCATAGCACATACCATGACAATTTGGGTACATGTAGTTGGTGTGTACTGCAAGGCTCCACCAGATGTGTCCAGACACCGGAACCGTGACTTGAGCAGCCCAAACACATGCTCTATTACATTACGTGTTTGTGCGTGTGCCTCATTATGGCGTTCCTGTTCAGGTGTGTGTGCATTTCTGATGGGTGTCATCAGCCACGGCTCCAGTGCATAACCTGCATCCCCCACTAGGTGTCCGTGAGGGATGTCCCCATTGGCAAATGTCTGGTACAGCTGCGTCAAATGCCAGATGTGGGAATCATGGTAGCTCCCAGGACAGCCAGCACACACATTCATTATTATGCCCTGGGCATCACACATGACCTGGCAGTTGATGGAGGGGAAGCCCTTGCGGTTGATGTATGCCCTACCCCGCTCACCGGCTGGTGCTTTGATGCGTATGTGCGTGCAGTCTATTGCACCCACTACCTCAGGGTATTCCGCTATTTGCTGGAAGAGACGCATATTGCTGGCCAATACCTCACGGGCATTGGGGAAATATACATGATCACTGACATGTGCTGACATGGCATCCAGGAATTGGTGCAGTACCCTGGAGGCTGATGCCTGTGATATCCCCATCTTATCACCAGTTGGTCTCTGGAAGGTACCTGTTGCTAGTATTCTTAGGCCAACACATACCTTGGTTTCCACTGGGATGGGTTCCCCTCTGTTGGTTCTGTGTGTGAGGCGTGGCCTGCACAGCTCCACTATTTGCTGCAGGAGGTCTCTGTCCACTCTATTGCGCTCTACTATCTCCAGCTCATGTAACCCATGGTAGGTGACCCTGGGCCTGTACACTCTTCTCCGTCTCCTCACTGTGGGTTGTCTGGCACCATCTGCATTGTCACCACCCTCAGCAAGTCACCTATGTCTCATTATGACAGCTATGGCAGCCCCTAACATTTCTGCTCTGAGTTCAGCTTTTTAAGTTTTCACTTCTAATAGCTTACTCCTGTCTTGCAGTATCTCTTGAGAGAAACATCCTGCACTGCTGTTTGCAGAGTTTTAAGTGCTGGGCTGGGCTACTATTCTGCCTGTGTAATTGCCTGCTTCTAATTGTTTTCACCTGCTAGCTCCAGCAGTATTCCCTGCTAGCTTCCTACTAAATCTGTTGCTTCCTTTTTCCTCTCTGTTTCCTCAGGGAGGAGCCATGTGCAAACCAGCAGAAACACACTCACAGTGGCTTACATGCATGTACACATAGGTTCATAGGTTCATAGGTTCATAGGTTCATACTAGAATATCTGCCCTAGGGCATTTATAAGCCTAGCCAGAATGTGTTTGGCTTTCACCACCCATTTTAAATTTATTTTGCTATGCCCTTTTTCGAGGTTAGTATACTATGCCTCTATCTAACAGTGACACAGAAGTGATACCCGGGGTAAACCTACGATCTCCCATCCACTCATCAAGATTCCTCTTGAAGAGAGTCAATGAGGGACTCTGCCTAACCTGGACTGGGATTTTATTCCAGAGTGAAGGGAGCCTCTGGGTTATGAATCTGTCCCTCCAACATGTCCTATTTATTTCAGTGCTGAGGTTCGAGTCTCTCGAGCGCGTAGCTTGATGGGATTTGGATTTTCTGAGGTGCAGCATGTCCATTAATTCCGGGTTGGACATGGCTTTATACGTCAGGCACAGATCTCCTCTGAACAGGCGGTATGCCACTGAGTAGAGCTGGAGTTTCTTTAACCGGGCAGCATATGGCATCTGTTTGAGCCCTTTGATCCTCTTGGTGAGGTACTTTTGGGGTCTTTCCAGTTACTGCAGGTGTCTGGTAAGGTACATCCCAAAAGGGGCATTGTACTCAATTATGGGCCTGATGAGGGATGAGTAAAGAGGCACGATGACCTCCCTGATCTAGATGTGAATCCCTTCATGATTAGGTGGGCTATATAAAATGTTTTTCTAACCACTTTGGCCACGTGGTTGTCAAATGAGAGATTGCTATCAACTTGGGTCCCCAGGTCCCTAATTACTTCTTCTGTACATAATGGATTTCCACCTATGTGGTAATTTGTGGGCACTTTGTTTTTGCCAAAGGGGATGACTATACACATTTTGGCATTTAGCTTGAGGCCATGGCTCTGGCACCAGTTGTCTGTTTCTATGAGGCCCTTTTGGAGGATGCTTGTGTCGGCTGGAGAGTCGATTATGGCACCCAGTTTGCAGTCATCTGCGAACTTGGTCAGCCACAGTCCTTCCGTGTTGGCCTGTACCTCCGAGAAATATATACCGAACAAGAGAGGTCCCAGGACTGAGCCTTGTGGAACACCACTTGTAACTGGTTTGGAGTCTGACATGGCTCCAGCAATTCTAACCATGTGGGTTCTGTCCTTGAGCCAGTTTGCAATCCATCTAGTGACATAGGGGTTTATATTTATGCTTACACGGTTTAGAATCTGCTTATTCGGATTAAGATGCGTGCACACCCGCGCAAACAGTGTTAAACATCTCCCAACACGCTCCCACATGCTCAGTCTGCCTTACACGTGCGCACACTGCCTTACTCGCGCTTCATGGCGCGCACACGTGTGCATGCACGCCCAGCAAGAAACTTCGGTTTAGGCAACAGTGTACACCTTCCTTTTCTTGACTTTCTCATGCTTATCTAGTGGCACACCTCTTTCCATGATATCTGCCTGACATCTGTCATGTAACTCTGACCTCCAATGAACTGCATTTCTTTCTACCATTCCCCCTGTGATGTCACCTATCTCCTACTCTGTTCCTCCCCATTCTGTAACTCTTACACTACTCAGACTGTGCTCATTTGCTATGTGACAGTGGAATTCAGTATCCTAACACTCATTTGCATCAGATTGCCTACTAATGCTTAGTTACATATCTTAGACTCAGCTTCCCCCCTTAGCAACCACTACATGGTGGCCATGTTGGTTTTGGTGTGCTGGTCCCTGCATTGACATTCCATGTATTGCAGAAAACCCACATTTGTGGGTTTATAACCTTTATTTTTATGTTTTATACAGCGCAGCCCGTTTGCGCGGGGCTGCGCTGGGTTTAAACATCGGCAATCGCCGAAAAAAAAATTATATTTTTAATATATTTGCATCAGGTTACTTTGCCAATGGCCACATATTTGGCCATTGGCATGCTGCCTGACACATATACACCGTTTATTTGGAGATGACATGGCTCCATTGCAGTTTTTGCAGAAACGTACTCAGTTGTCAACTGAGTACATTTCTGCAGCTAAAACGGCTCTTACATGGGCTGTTCTGGGCTTCCTGGATCGCTAATCATCCTCATTTGCATGCTATTCGGCTGCAAGTGAGGTGATTAGCTTATCCACGCCCACTCCGTGTAAGAGATGTTTTAGCTTGTCTCTTACACGGACTTTGGGCTGTTCCTGGATCGCGAAGGCTGCATGGAGTCTTACACTACTCTTAGACTCTGTGCAAGCCTTCGTGAATCCAGCCCATTGTCAATTAACTGTAAAATAAATAAGTATAATGCAGAAAAGAGTTTATCTTTTATATAGAGTCTACTTGCTTGTAGTCAAGTTTCTATTTATGTTGTAACTGAGTATGTTATTGTTTCTTGCTTTATTGTTAAATGTTTATATAAAACTAAAATTGTGCTTGTTATCAAAAATGAAAAAAAAAAAACATGCATTGACAATGTTAATTTCCTTGTAAATAAGGACTGAAAATGGGGCAAAGGAAAAAGGAAACATTCTTCGTTGTCCTATTATTTTGTTTTCTTTTTCTCACTTATCTTGCTTCCATTTGAATCTATATGCCTTTGTGGATATATATTAGTCCAATCAATTTGCTCTCTGTTTGTTCAAGAATAGTATTTGTTTGTAGAAATGACAGGGTCAGGAGCTTTGAAGAGTTTAACCACATCTGTAAGGAAAATCTTTAGTCTGGCAGGGAACAGTAAATGTACTTTTATTTGCTTCTTTTTAAGTTATCTAATAAGTGGAAGGAATTGTTTTCTTTATGCCAGCACTGCTGTTGAGTAGGCATTGTAAAAACACACACTATTTCCATCATATTTAAGTGGTGACATAGCCCATGCAGTTTTAAGTACCAGTTCTTTGTCTTGAGATTAAATAAATTTCACCACTATAGATCTCAGATAAGAATTAGGTTTTGCAGTAGGTTTACCTTGGGGCCAGTGTGCTCTCTCTATCCCAAAATAAACAGCTTCAGGGAGATCTAAATACATAGGAGGCCAGGCAGTTAAATAAAGAAATCATATTGTTACCTTCAGTACCTTCAAGAAGTCCAAATATATGAATGTTATTCCTTCAAGATCTATTTTCAAGGCAATCTTCTTTAGCTGCAAGATTTTAGTTTGCTGCAATAAAAATCCAATGTTGTTTTTCCTTCATTTAACCTTACATCCATAATATTAAGGGATTCTTCAGTGCCAGAGATCTGATTTTTCTGTACCTGAAGAGCCTCATTAATTTGTTCCATTTTTTGGAACAATCTTTCTTAAAATCATCAGTTTTGTTGTCCAATTTATCCATTTTTAATGATAATTCTTGAATATGAGACAAAAGTGACTGAAACTCTTTTTTACATGAAGAATCTTGAAGTACTGTCTTAGTGTAGCTCATGTTGCTGCTATATACAGTGAAATAAATTACTTTTACATAGTTTTTGACAGGAAAGCTATTAGATTTTCTAATTTTTCTTGAACTAATCCTTTATAACACCAAGGGCTATCACAATTCACTAGGATGAACGGTTTAGGATTATTCAAACAAAAATTTCCCGTCAGAAATATATCTTTTGTAGGAGAGCAGTGAAGAAGTACTCTATCCTGGTCTCATGCTGGACTCCACCCCAGATGGTGTATTCTGACATACAAAAGGAGTGGCATTATTAACAGAAACCGAAATTTTCCCTCCATGCTCTCAAAACTTGTGAGATTCCATCTTATACATTGAGCACAGTTCTTAAGGTTGCATTTCTGCAAGTGTATTAGATGATATTTGAGGCAGTTCTGAGAAAGCAGACTGAATGATCTAACAGAAGTCATGTTAGAAGAGATTATAGGAATATTACATGTACACTACTGAAGAAAGAAGGAACATGCTAGAAACTTACACACTTATAAAATGAATCCCCAAAGACCATAAGGCAAGCATCTTTTGAAAAGAGTACAAAATTGAGAAAACACAATCTATTAAATGAAGTTGACAGCTCAAGGATGATATAATGGCTTTTTAATCACAGAAAGATATGTTGATACATGGTAAAATCTTTATTAAGTAGCTATGGAGAAAATTGTGGGAATTAAAGCTGACAATAGGATGCCAAAAAGTTAGAAATGAGGAGAAATTAAAAAATATATATGTCACAATTAACACTTATGTAACCAACTGATTTTTTGAGCTCAGAGGTGATCCTAATCTGCTATCACAGTCTATGTTTCTGAGTTATATTTCTTATAAAAAGTTAAACTCAAAATAATGAAAGCCTCACTTTCTAAGTCCTACAATAAACAAATAATTATGAAGGTGCCAATTGTACACTTCACAATGTAAAAATATAGAATAGCTTACTACCTAGTATTAAGAACCGCTCCATAGTTTGCTATTTAAACAATTTACCAATGCCTACATATTAAAGCCCAATTGCATCATCTCATGAAGTGTTTATATTACTGAATTATCCTGATAGCAATTTATTTATAATTTCAAGCCCTGTACTTATATTCTGCTGCTCACTTAGTCTTTTTTCTCACCTCTGTATCTAGTCCTCACTAACCATCCATCTGTCTCCTTTTTAGATTTGTCTACAACTCTATAACACACCTACTATATGTTGAGTGCATTTCAACTTGCTCTTTCGCATGCTGTATTAATTCTATCCAGCATTCAACTAACTGTACCAGTGCCCCACACTAATCATCTTACTTTCTGAAACCTACGAACATAATTAATTTTCATCTCAAGTCTGTTTCACTGATATTGTTCTTCAGATGCTTTATACTTCATTCCATTTATCTTAGCCCCTCCCAACTCACATTCAGTTTTAATCTGTCGGCATCCCTAATCCATCTCATTTTAATCTTCTTTATCCCCTGTAGAATTATTTCCTCACATCTCATTCTTGCAACTAAAGCCCGGTCTCCATAATCCATTTATAATGTAGAGGATTATGGGTCTGCAATCATAATCAGGATGTTATGCATCCAAAACATGGATGCCAAGAAGTTCAATCAAGAGGTGAATCTTGGCATCCATTTGAAGACCACCTAAGAAGGTGAGTTATGATCAGAGATACCTGACCATAATTCTTTGTAGTGCAATCAGCTTTACCTGTTCTCATGTGCTGCAAAGGTTAGAGGAAATATATAGTATAGCAGTGCTAAATGTTTTATAGATTTGTAAACTGTAAAATACTTGCTGCTGGCAGCCACCACAGAAGAGTAGAGGAAAACTGTTACTCACTTCATCTGGATGTGTGTGTGTATGAGTGTGTAAATTTTATATTATGAGAACCATAGCAGAAATGAGACTTCTGTTTGATGTGGCTGTCCCAATAGCTTGCTGTAAGCTGTCTACATAGTCCCTGAGTCAGTTTCCTAGGAATCTCCAAATCACAGTTAAAGGAACTAACTTGGAGCAACAGTCATGGGAGAAGGAATGGTTTCCTGTTATACAATAAGCATTCCATATATTGTAGTGGGAGTCAAGGTAAACTAAAGGAGAATTTCAGTTTGGAGCCAGCATTCATAAAAGGTGAACTGGTTAGGCATATAACACCTGAACAGAGGACATTTGCTTATGGCGTTGCATGTACTTGCCTGTTTTTTTTTTTTGTATGCTGCTATATGTATATCTCAACATATGTGTTTATTTGTTCATTTTCATTTGTATTGTTTGTATGTAGTATTAACAGTCAGACTTGCATTGCACTGCCTTTGACACAGGTTATAGTTGAAAGTGGTCCTGTTTGCTTTGTCCATTTATTGAGATGCAGGCCAGTGAAATATTAGGTTATAACACTTTCAAACACAGAGGAAACAGAAGACAACAGTGAGTCAGCTGCAGAGATGCTTTCCTTGACCATTCCCAGATGAGACTTGGGCAAAACTCCTGCTCACTTTACGTCCCTGCATACCAGTTATCTCTGTTATGTCATTCTTAGACATTCAGGTCAGAGATATTTTGATTCCCTGTCTTAACCCGACTCATCTTAGAATGGTCATCAGACTGGTGCATTGTAAGGCAGTCTTACCAATGTTTGTATAACTGTGCAAATTATATACTTATACTGTACAATTCTGTATTAATTTACAATCACATGCAAAGAATATGATGTTGCAAACAACTTCTATATTGTATGTGCACTTAGTCTACATCCTTAATTTGGAATGTTTCTAAATTATATACTGTAATTACTCTTTTATTGCTGTTTTTTTTCAAAAATAATAAAATATTACATTTGAAAAAAATTGGAAGGCAGGCTTGCAATAGTGTTCAGTGATGGGAATGTTACTTATTTCTGTTAAAATATTCTTCCCTGACAGGGCCCCATCTCTCCCCAGTCTTGCTTTTATTGTCTCCATGCATTACCAGGCTCTACCTGAGATGCCATTCAGGTGTGAGACATTGGAAGATGCATTTTCTCCATCACCCTTTACATTATTCATTTAAAATTAACAATGTGCTCAAAGTTGTCTTTGCTTTACTATGGCTCCATTCTAGTTCATGCCAGCCCTACCAACTCATTTGGACTTTGTAGTCCCTCCTTGCTTTGAAGTCACCAATTACACCTGATCATTGCTAAAATATCACCATTCTACTTACTGCCATGACTTACAGGACCTATTTCACACTACCCATTTAAGTACTCAGACTATGTTCCTACCAATTGTCACCAGCACCAAACTTTAAATTACCTAAAGTACATCATTAACCTCAGAAAACATAAAAGTCACACTTAGCACTAAATTAGCAAGTGTAATAAAAACGTATTCACCACAGGGGCATCCTACCGTAGTCACCACTGTCTCTCACTTGCTGAACTGGGCTGGCTTGAACTCCCTCACCTCCTTCAATGGTATCAAATCTCACTCGCCCACAAACTAGTAAACCATCCACTAAATGTCCCATCCCTCCAGAATCTACTCCGACCCTATCACACCACCAGACCACTAAGATACAGCAACAAAAATCACTTGCAGATCACTAAAGCCAATAACTCTGCTGGAGAAGCATTATTCTCTTGCACCATAGCCAAATTATGGAACTCCCTCCCACCCACAATTACCCCCGTACCATCATGCATCCACTTCAAAACTTTACTAAAAGCGCACCTAAAAACATGCTGGCTATGCCCTTGCAACTCCCACTCCAATATCACCCACCCCATCCAACCACTACCTTTCTTTCCACCCCACTAACTACCTTGATTATAACAAGCTTGGATGCTCATAAGCCTAGTACTTATTATACAGCAGGAACTTCTTATTGTAATATTTGTTAATGTCTGTTATGTACTTTGCAGATAAATATTCTAGTTGTCAACTGATGTACTATGTTCTTCATCTGTAAATATGTTTGTAATTAATTGCTATGTTAATCAAATTGTTAATCGCTATGTAATCCAGTGTAGCTACTGTCTGTTTATTTTAACTGTGGACCTTTTCTCCTCGGGTCTCCGCTGAAAATGGGCCTACGTCCAGTCGGACACTCCCGGTCAACAAATGTAAATAAATAAATAAAATAAATAAATAAAAAAAGTATATATTAAAGCTTGTGCAGACCATGTTAGATGCAGCAACCAACAGAAAACTATTAGCTGTAAATCTAGTTAAATTCATATTCAGTATAACACAGCAAGCAAACATAGCATATTTAAATATTAACATTTTGTTTTATTTTTTCTTGTTACCCAGGATAGATCACAATCCCCATGCATATTTTTTCATTTCCATCCCAGGACTTTATTGAACATTAAATACCCATTTCAAGTAATAATAAACAAGTTAATTAGCAACTTATACAAGACAGAATGGCTCTAACATTTAATGTAATATTTTAACATGCAAAAGGAATAAAAGTAAAACATGCTTATCTAATCTCCATAGAAAACAGTAATTTCATAGAAAATTATGCCTGGAAAAATCCTGACATCCAAAAGAATTGTAATCCAATACATGAAAGAAAGGACCCTCTCAATTAGAAAAGAAAGCACATAAGAACTGCAAATAAAAAGGAAAAAAAAGAAAGATGCCAAAAGCGTTAAAGAAAAAAACAATGTCCGACCCATGATCCACTGAAATCAACAAGAAGAAGTCTGTATGAAAAAGATGTACATTTCACATATGATAATATATTTATATGAACTGTATCTAATGGTTTCTTCCCACAATGTATGGATTCTGTGTGAAAGTAGAACACAATGCATGAAAAAAATATCATTCTTAAACTGTACACTAATCTGAATTATCCATCTGCCAAATAAAAAGCACATCCCATGCAATAATCCAGCAGCTGTTTTCTTGCTTGAAAACTTTAAACTTCAACACCAAACTGGATGTATGCACCTACCTGGTATCAAAAGCATCCAAAACATAGTAAGAGCACCTGCCTTCTAATGTATACACCTCCATAGCAGATATGCTAACCTCCATTCCCACTACCTAACCTAAACCCTAAACTCACTAGACCCTGCACAAACAATTAGAAATAAAAGACAACTGTTGCCAGAATTCCAAAACACATAAAATACTGCAACATCCTTTTTCTAACAAGATAGCTAAGTGCATTATAATGAAGCAGTTCAAAGACCACTGTAGTGTTACTTGGGTAAGAAGGTTCTGTCAAGTAGCACTACAGCAATCACACTAGAGAAAGCTACATACAAATGCAGCAGTCCGGGGCATGGCCAATGCAAATTAGCTATATATGCTTCCTCATAATCTTTAGTTGGGATCAGAATGGCATGAAATGGTAATTTAAAGACAACTTCTGCCCCCTGTTTAGGAAATGAAGTGATACAAAATACATACTGTTTTTAACAGTGTACAGCCATTATTGTTGTATATAGCAGGAATGAATCTCTTTGATCAACAACAGGTATGTACTGCAAAGACATATGCATGTGTGTGTGAGAGTAGTTATGTTGTGTATACTGTGTGTGTATGTAAAGCAGGGCTATGCTTGGAGTTGTCTCAGTGTGTGTGTGTGTGTGTGTGTGTGTGTGTGTGTGTGTGTGTGTGTGCCAGTGCAAGCATGTTGTAATACATGTGAATGCTTATTTGTAGATGTCACAGCAACAATATTACATGGGTTTGTAGTAAGAACACTAGCATGGTTGCTTCTAACTGTGCTATGTTACATTCATAAACTTGCTAATAAGCTGCTAATCATCTTTTGCCTCATCCAGCTCTTATGTGTCTCTGAATTGCATTTTATCATTGTGGAACTACTGCAGTTCACTAGCAAAGCCCTAATAGTGCTATGGATGATAATTCTTCTGAATTCTACCCAGTAGCCTAACTAATAAAAAAAATAATCCCTAATTTCCCTCCAGCATTTCCTGTCAGCTGCAAAACTCAAAATTGAACTACAAAACAATTCTTTCCCTGTCACAGTAATATAATGATAAAATACTGATGAAAGATAATACTCTGCTCAAAAATAATTGGGCTGAATGAGCGGGTAACCACAAATTCACCCCTGGTTTAGCTCCCTTGTTCCTCATGGATAAGTACAACATGTGAATGTTCCAACATATTCTTGTTCTGTCCACCTCTCATTCATTTGTGTATAAAATGTAAAGGCTAAAAACTACCATGGGAACATAACTCTAGGCTTCTTAAGATCCACACAAATCAATGGCCTAGTATGAACCTGTGGTCCTAACAAAACACATGTCAAGCAATTAGAAAATAGCAGAAACATGACAAAATAATGGTCCATAAAATAACTCAGGCACAAGTGTGTGTGTGTGTGTGTGTGTTTTTTTTTTTGTGTGTAAATTCAGGCATGCTCTTGTCTATATGTGTGTGTGTGTGTGTGTGTGTGTGTGTCTGTGTGTGTGTGTGTGCGTGTGTGTGTGTGTGTGTGTGTGTGTGTGTGTATGTATATTCCTCTAAAATAACATCTGTTCCCTATTTCCCTTTTTATGGTCCACTGGGTTCTTTCATAAAACTATACCTGAAACAATTCCATATCCACTGAAAATCCTTTGAAATTAGTAGGAGAAATGTAAATTCTAATAATAAAAATGGATTAGTAGAATATGCAGTTGACTGATAATAGATAAGTAAAATATGTATTTATTTATTTATGTGTTAATGTATTTATTACCTGTTTAACCCTAACCAGGCTAAACTCATTTTCATATGGAATCTGAGAGAAAAAGCTACAAGAAAAAAACAAAACAAAGCAATACTAGATATAGTGATAACATTTTATGTTAAGACAATCCCCAGGATTTAATAAAATCCATGTAGGCACTGTGTAGAGCCTACATGGAACGTATCCATGTACACAACCACAGTTCTCCCTCAGCAGCTCCATGCATATAATGAGAGTGCACTGCAGAGGGAAAGCCGAGAAACAGGGATAGTGAAACAGTGCAGGGAGAGGTGTAGCAGCCACCTGTGCCTGCAGATGAGTGGGAGGCTCCCTGTATTCCTGCCTACCACTGTTGTAATGTTGTGAAGTGTATCAAATGTGTAATTTTTATGATCTTTTATTTTAATTTTTATTTCTTTTCTACATGTTTGAGAGGCATGGCGCAGAGCCAAGCAGAGCTTATACATATATAGCCGACACCTGCCAGACATCTAAAAATAGAAACCAGATGTAATTAATTATTTATGTATAGGTGTGTTTAAGTGTGTTTGTGTGGCATGGCGCTCAGCAATGCTAACAGGTAGCCAAGTAGTATATGTGAAGGTATACTAGTTTTTATAGTATCCAACTAGCTACAGGGGTAGAGTTACAGCCTTATGTGTCATAGGTCCTGGGTTCAGGTCCATAACAGGCAGAATATGTCTGCAAATGAATGTACTACTTTTCTATAATTTAATAAAAATATTGTGAAATTTGGCACTGCTATGCTCTTCTGAGCATTGTTTATTCATGCTAAGTAGTGCATAAACTTGTTAGCAGCTACCAATGTTTGCACGGTGTGAAGATTCACTAAAACCACAGTTCTGCAGGTTTTCATGCTGCTTGGCTCTGCTTAGCTGGTTTGTGCAATGCTACGCAACATGGCACTTTTTTGAATGTTGCTTTCCACATCATTCATTGGAGTTCTATCTACTGTTGATATGGCAGCTGGTGCTGGTGAAGGTGTGTGATTTTGAGCACAGTAGTGGGGTATTGAGGAGTCTAGGGTCATAGTTGGGCTCCTGGTATAAAACCATGAACCCCGGCTGATGCAGGATGGATTCCAAGGCTCGGAATGTAAGGTGGAGGCCTAGGAATGGTTGGCCAGAGAACTCACCAGTGTTACTGGTATCCTCCTCACAGGTGAGCAGTTACATCACCATTATTCATAACAGATTCATTACCCAGAGGCTCCCTTCACTCTGGAATAAAATCCCTGTCCAGGATAGGCAGAGTCCCTCATTGACTCTTCAAGAGGAATCTTGATGAGTGGATGGGAGATCATAGGTTTACCTCGGGTATCATTGCTGTGTCACTGTTTGACAGAGGCACAGTATACTAACCTCGAAAAAGGGCATAGCAAAATTAATTTAAAATGGGTGGCGAAAGCTAAACACACTCTGGCTAGGCTTATAAATGCCCTAGGGCAGAGAGCCTAGTATGAACCTATGAACCTATTATGATAACCTGAAAAGGAGAAAGAGGGGAACCTTGGACACCTGGGTCCAAGAAGCTAGAGCAGGGAATGCCCCACAAATATGTAAGTAATTTTTCCTCTGTTTTACTAATATGTAAGATGAATGTCTGCAAAACTGGTATGCATAATGGTATGCTTCACTCCCAAAAGCTGCACCTGAGAGGGCTCTCAGCATCGAGTCCCAATCTGAGTGCCTGGTCAGGTTGTACCATGAACATGGTAAGTACAGCTTTAGTATGTCAATGGTAGTGCAATAAGCAAGAAAGAGTAAAGTATTTAGTGCAATAAAGTATACACAAGAAAAACTGTAGTGCAATAAATGGTCAAGTAGAACTGTAGTGCAATAAATGGGCAATTAGAGCTGTAGTGCAATGCATGAACACTGTCAATTGAAGTTCAATAAACAATAAACCGTACCAATAACAGTAAGCAAAATTATGTTTAGCAGGATTATGTTGTCATAACCATGGCAGTAGAGCTGTATGTATTGATTGTTTATGGTAAGGTTGCTGCAGTCCAGTGTAATACTGTAATAGCTGTAAAATGCAAAAGTAATGGCCTGCAAACTGTATTGCTTAACTCATAGTACTGTCCAAGGCTGTCTCCTGGCCAGTATTGGTCACATTATGCTCACTGTTCCTCCTACTTCCGGTAATAAAGGTATATGGGTGAGGTAGCCCACTCCATGGGCAGATATTGTGTGTGTACTTCATAGATATTTCAAAGCAATAACAATACAAAATGTTCACCAGCATTGTTGATACTAAAATAATGCTGTTTTAACATATGCAGTACAGTTATATTCCATGCATGTGTGTTCTACTGTCACTGCAGTCAGTTATAATACTGTAATAGTTCTAGAATGGAAAAATAATGTCCTATAACTTTTATTGATCAAATCATGGTATGGCTCAAGGTTACCTCCAGCACACTATCAGTCATGCAATGCTTACATTTTCTCTCTCCCCAGGAACAAAAGGTATATGAGTGAGGTAGCCCATTTTATGAGTAGATATTGTGTTTAGATTTCACAGAGTTTTAAAATCAATAAGAATAACATGTTCACCAGCATTGTTAATTCATAAATAAATCTGTCTACTTCCAGTATGGCTGTATTCCTTACATGTCTGTACTAAGCTGCTGTATCAATTAATAAATTATTTGCAGGTGTCCCCTGCAGTCACCGCTATTGGGTTTTATTCCCATGCCTGACAACTAAGGCATGACAGCTGTCTAGTTTATGTACTGTACATAAACATGCCTCTCAAGTGTTATGAAGGTAGGCCAGTTCCAGCTGATCCTCCCACCTTGCCTTAATTAGCCGTAGCATCGGGTCACAACAAATCTGGGACGCAGACCAGTGTTGACCTTCTGCTGCCTCTGCAATACCTGCAGTGATGGGTAGTGCCACTCCACAGGATGGGGATTGATCCCCTCTAGGAGTGGTGGCGGAGGGAGAGTTGTCACCTGGGCTCAGCTGCCGGTCTTGGTGCGCAGGATAGTCCACTGTGGCTATGACCACCACCTGCACCAGACTGAGGACATGCTGGCCAACCTAGTGGGGCAACCTCGCCCTGGTGCCCAGCCTCCAGCACTGCCACCATGGGGCAGTGAAGAAGCAGTGCCAATAGTCCCATGAGTGGGAATGTGAGCCATGTTGCTGCTGTCTGGATGCACATGAGACTTAGATTATACAAAATCCTCCCTATCCAAGGTGTTCACCCCCTCATGTGTCACACACCACCCCATCTTCTGTCTTCTCTGTCTTGTCTATTTGCAAATGCTTCCTGACCTACCCAACTTACCTCTACCACACATACCCATGTCCCTTCCCCAACATTACACTCTCACCTTAAAAAAATGGGCACCTGTCCCCAAAAAAAAATCATGCCGTACATAGCTCTCCATTTCTCACACGTGTCCACTGGACTCACGCAATTTTCTCCAATTGGCTTCACAATGCAGTTATGTTGTCCTCACCCCTCTCTTTGGGGTGGAGAGTTCAAAGCCATGTACAAGTTTTGTCAAAGTGCATAGCACTGCACCATGTTGTGCAGCTTTGCTAAGCTCAGCTAAATAGAGCTATAATGACTATATGTGTTTATAATAGTGTAAATCACATGTACAAAATAAACACCTCTGCCATGTTTTGAACCCAAGCCCATGACACCTGCAGCACACTGCATTGACCTACAACACCACGCAACTCTTAATTAAAACAGGTGGTTTAAACAAAACATGGTAATCGCCAATTACAGTTATTAGGCATGTTTCAGAGGAGCTGCATGCCATGCTGCACCTTGCAAACTGGAAAAAAAAGTAATGGAAGAAAATGGGTGTGTACCTTGAACTCTGGTGCAATAGTGCACCACTAGAGCACCAAAGACTTGATAATGGATGTAAGTGAGACATGTGATAGCAGATAAATGTGCTCTTTTATCAGCAACATGTATAAAGACACCTGCTGAGGTATCAGTGGCAAAGTACATGTTCGACCGAGACCCTGGTGCAGAAATGCATCCATATAAAACATGTACATACTGATGGATGTAGAAAATGTTTGTCACAGCCTGTACATGTGCACATATATCTTGGAAATGCACCTGCTGTAGCAGTGACTTGGTAGCTCAGTCTGTTAAATACCTTGCATAAAGTACACTTTGCCACACACAGTCATGGGATCAAATGCAGTGTTGTGTTGCATTTCAATTACATTATTGTGAAGCTAGCAATTAATGAATGACTCATGCACTCTTTATCCACACAAAGCATTGCAAATTAAATAATTGCTTTTCAGTGCTGGAAGTCACATGCCTGCAGGTAGGGACACACTTCACATATCTGTATAGCAAAACTATATGTTGCCTAGTACTCTGTTACTGACACAGTTGCCTAACATACTTACCTTAAACGCATGCCTTAATTGGAGTGTAAAGGGTACCCTCACTCTGGCTCTCCCACTACAACCAGGCTGACACAGCTGACACAGATACACCTATAGATTGTTGTCCTCCAAAGTGTTCACACTCTCTGCCTATGTCTACTACCTGCAGCAACAGCTGCAACCTGTGGTACACACAGCTCTAAGTAAAGGTTTCTGCTACAGACCTACCCTCTGCAATGATGTAGTCTCCTCACCCCAGTAATGTCCATCTCAACAGCTAAGAAAGGGGCCCCTGATCTACATGAAGGTCTTATATATTGCACAGTGGTTGCATGTCATTGGCTAATGATAGTGCAAATCAGCTGTTTTGGCTGCAATTAGCATTTCAGACCAACAGACTGATTTAGAGTCAATCACCTGCTGATGAGGAACATGTGAAAATGCAAGCAGCTAGCTATGAGGATCCATTCTGTATGATACTTTCCTCACAGAGAGCATGCCTTTGCAAAACATTACTAGAAGCGCATTTCAACAGAGGAGTACTGCACCCCACCAGGTATGTAACTGTGTTTTGTGTATAACAGGATGCAGATGGGAGGGCAGAGGTATGGGGAATAGGGATTACAGCATTAAGTCTGTCTTAGACCTTTGGTAATGACATGTAATTGATATCCTGCTTTCTTAGACCTACAGTGGCTGTACAATACATCAAGGGTGCGTTCTCTTTTGTCATTGTGGGACACTGGTTTTGCTGGACTGTCCATTTACAGTGGTTATAATAGCACATTGTTATTTGTCTGACACTGGTCTTATGACAAATTATTGTGTAGTTGGCCTTAGGGGATACACTATAGTAGACTGGAGTGTTGGGTGTATGATCATACAGTAGTATCTCTCATGGCACAGTAGGAGATACCTCAGTATTGCTACTATTTTGGTTGTATCCACACACATAGTATGTTTTCACACTGTGGGATATGATATGTGTGAGCAAGTTGCAGATAGTACTGACCATTTTGTCCTTGCAGTGTCTCTAAATAGTAGACATCTACGTATCTGATCCTGTAATGTGCTCCCCTTTTGTTGTCTTTCAGGAATAATATATCATAGATGCCATGCTCCCTTCTCAGATGCACAGACTAAAATAATACTGCAAGATCTTAGGCAGTATCATCACATCCTACTATCCAGGGGAAGGCATAACAGGGAACAGAGGGCTGCATTGTGGGAAGACCTTGTCCAGGATGTGAATGCCACTGGCCACCAGGACAGAACTTATGAGCAGGTTTGACACTGTGCAATGGACATGGTAAGTGCTGCATGACGAAGGGCAGCAGAATTAGCCAGGGATCATGCCATAGCTGGTAGAAGGCCTGCAGCAGAACAACCACTCTTGGTCACTGAGGAATTCCTGGCAAACCTAGGCACACACAACAGCTCTCAGGCATCCATCACACCATACATCATGGATGTGGGTGCCACAGTCTCCACAGCAGAGAAGCGTGTAGGTAAGCTTACTGTGATAACCATTGTAATACTGTAGCAGTCATTGTGTCAGACTGGACATACTTTTATGTGGGTGTCAGGTCTATGTGCTTTGGGGGGTGGGATTTTACCTTGGTTGTACTCTCATACTCAGAATGCGATCAATACATCAAGTAACACAGTAGCTAATGTATATGTGAGATATATGCATGTATTACCTTGTTGTGCTGCAACATGCGGTAGTACTGACATTACCTCACCCTCAACTTTTTACAGGTCCGTCAGGTAGTGTCCAAGGCCTTGGTCCTGCTCCTGCTAAGCTTGACACTGCTTTGTTATGGAACATTTCCAGTAAATGCTATTAATGTTAAGGGCCAGAATAATGCCCTATTTAAACTTAATTTCATGTGTAACTAGAGTAGAATGTATGTACATTCCAGTCTGGAACATTTGCCTAAGCTTCTTAAAGTCTGAAAAAGACAATTGAAACCAGCACAGCCACCATGGTTAACAGCATTAAATTTTAATAAAACCAAGATAAGCGCTTTCACATTTATAAGCAAACGCTTCATCAAATCTAAAAACCAAAGTTACATTAAAACATTTAAATACATAACCAGCAATCAAGGTTACTCTTTAATAACATAACCAATCATATTAGTACATAAATTTATCAATTTATGTCCCTTCAGGGCTGGTTTGAGAGGAATACATCCATTTAAACCTAGATGTCTGTCAGTTTGTAGCTTTAGAATCCATTGTAACTCAGCCTTCTCAGTAACAGTTACCAAATCACCCCCGGTATCATTTAGACATATACATTGTCACACTCTGAAAAAAATACATGCCCTTGATTTTCTTTAATGTGTTTAGCTAAGGCATTCTTCTCATCACCCATCTTGATATCATATGGATGCCTCAATATTCTATCTTTTTGTTAGTTTTGCCTGCATAGAAACTGGGGCAGAGGCTGCATGTGGCCAAATAAACCACATGTTCAGTACAGTAATCCACATAATTCTTAGGTTTAAATAAAAATGTAAGTCTGGATGTTTAAAAATGTGTTCCTTGGATACAAATGAACAGGCATGACATATACGACAGGATGGTATATTATTAATCTTAAATTTATTATTACTGCATAGTTGTCTTTTTTAAATTCAAAGAGTTCTTAAAGAGAAATAGGGGAGATTCTCCCACAAAAGAGGTTGTCTTCTCATCTACTGTTAAAAATCTCTAATTATTACGTATGATGTCATATAGACCAATATTATTTGTGTATCTAGTACTGAACCTAATTTTAAAGTCTCTATTTATGCTAGTCTCACCATAACTAGCAGATCAAACACCTTGGGAGAAGAAAGGTTTATATAAAGTTCTTCCATCACAAATTTGTTTTTTAGTTTTATCCAACACAGTCTTATCATACCCTCTTTGTATAAAGTTATTCGTCATGAGCTTTAATGTATTCATAAAATCATATTCCTGAGTACATAGCCTAGAATCTCTCAAATATTGACCTTTTACAATGTTAGGATAAATATGCCTAGAATGCATGCTATATTGGGTTAACAAATTATTTTTTCAACACTTCTTACTATATAGGGATGTGTTCATTTTTCCAGTAAAATCAAAAATTAAAATCAATAGTAAGATGTTCATCTAAAAAATGAACTCAGTATAAGAGCCAAAGGGCAATCTAAAGGACCACATGGCAGTTAAAAGTGGTTTATTTTCCAAGTGAAAAGCTTGTTACCAAACACTCAATAAAAAACATTAACACATTAACACAGTATAATAATTTTTTTGTTGAATGTTATAAATATTACATTGTTACATTTAATATAACAAGTTCAAAACAGTATGCGTAACAATAACTATATACAATATGCAATGCCCATAACACATGTAATGACCTTTTATATTTACATTTTATCCAATATTTTTTTAAGTTTTAACCAAGATATTTTCTTATGTGTCATTCTATTAGTGCTTAAAGATAGAGTTTGTAATTCCCTATAACATACAACCTTAGCTAATTCAATAAAATCCGTAAATAAAAGAATATTTTTAGATTTCCAATTTATTGTGTTAACTTTTCTTGCTAACACAAGCAAAGACCAAAGAAGATGTATTTGAGTATCTGGAATACATGTAGGTATCGGGGCATTAAATTATAACAGTGAATCTGAGATTTCACACTTATCTGACCACAATGCTTTTATAAAATCTTTAAACTCTAACCAGAATTGATTTACATTCTTACATTTAACAAATATATGTTCCCAGTCTGCGCATAATGTCTCTTCACACCTCCAGCATTTATTAATAACATTATTTGAGATTATTGTAATTCTGTGAGACTTGGAAATACTTTTAAGAGTGGGTACAGGCATTTTATATTGTTGTGTTTGTTTAAAGGTTTATTAATGGCAGATTCTGATTGGTTGTTTGTAATTTTAAAATGTAAAAAGGTTTAGGTTAAGGTAATGAACATGTTACATCTGAGGAAGTCTTAAGGGATGAAAATGCCGTGTCATTAATGCATTAATGTTTTTTATTAAATAAAAACAGCACCAAACAAACAGGCAGAGTCCAAACTGGTTGATATTGTAACGTTAGTGGTTTCGGGTAAGACCCTTCTTCAGACAAATTTTACATACATTAAAACATCTTTATATATAGTTAAAAATTGAACTATTAAGTTTAAAACAGCCCGTCACTTCTTACATTTAACCCACCTTCTTTTTAAGGCTGGTTTTAAAGGGACAAAGTTAGTTAGTCCTGGTGGACTATCAGCAGCCAATTGTATAATCCATTTTAACTCCACATATTCTGTATTATTGACAACATCACCTCCTCTTTTTTCCATGTTAACAATGTGCAACACCATAAAAGAAAAAACATGATCTGGAAATGTTAAAACATATTGATATAAAGCATTACATTTATCTTCAAGTGTAATAGATGACAAATGATTCAAAATTCTTGTTTTCAACTTGCAATTAGTTTTTCCAACATAAAAACTGGGACATGATTTACACTGTGCTAAGTAAATCACATTCTCTGTATAGCAATCTGCGTAGAACTCAAAAACATATTTCCTATGAGTAATGGGATGTACAAAATGGTTAAGGCCATTAACAAAGGCACATGCCTACATGTAATAGTAATCTCAAAGATCTGTTAAGCCATGAACCTTGCTTGAGTAACAACAAACATGAGTCATGTACAGCTACCATCCATGGCAGGATGGGAACTTTTCTTTGTAGGCATTGCAAGTCATGTGCCTTTGTTAATGGCATTAACCATTTTGTACATACCATTACTCATAGGAAATATGTTTTTGAGTTCTACGCAGATTGCCATGCAGAGAATATGATTTACTTAGCACAGTGTAAATCATGTCCCAGTTTTTATGTTGGGAAAACTAATTGCAAATTGAAAACAAGAATTTTGAATCATTTGTCATCTATCAGACTTAAAGATGAACGTAATGCTTTATATCAACATATTTTAACATTTCCAGATCATGAATACTAGATGAATGCTTACTGCCTCCACCACATTGGGGAGACCCTAGATTGGTTCACTGATGCAGTGGATATTTTTATGGTGTTGCGTATTGTTAACATGGAAAAAAGGGGAGTGATATTGTCAATAATACAGAATATGTGGAGTTAAAATGGATTATACAATTGGCTGCTGATAGTCCACCAGGACTAAATAACTTTGTCCCTTTAAACCAGCCTTAAAAAGAAGGTGGGTTAAATGTAAGAAGTGAATGGCTGTTTTAAACTTAATTGTTTAATTTTAACTATATACATACATACATATATATATATATATATATATATATATATATATATATATATAAAGATGTTTTAATGTATGTAAAATTTGTCTGAAGAAGGGTCTTACCTGAAAGCACTAATGTTTTATTAATAAATCAATATCGGCCAGTTTGGACTCTGCCTGTTTGTTTGGTGCTGTTTTTTTATTAAGTGTTTGGTAACAAAATTTTCACTTGGAAAATAAAATACTGCTAAATGCCTTGTGGTCCATTTGATTGCACTTTGGCTTGGTTTAATAACTTTATATAGACCTTTCTTCTCCAAAGGTGTTTGATCTGCTAGTCACTGCTAGATACTATCATAAATAGAGACTTTAAAATGATGTAGGTCTGATATGTGACATCATACGTAATAATTAGAGATTTTTAACAGTAGATAAGAAGACAACCTCTTTTGTGGGAGAATCTCCCCTATTTCTCTTTAAGAACTCTTTGAATTTAAAAAGACAACTATGCAGTAATAATAAATTTAAGAGTAATAATATACCATCAGAAAGAATAGGTACATATGCCTGTTGTATATGTCGTGCCTGCTCATCTATATCTAAGGAACAAGTTTTTAAACATCCACTCTTAAATTTTGTATTTAAACCTAAGAGTTGTGTAGATGTTCGTACCAAACATGTGGTTTATTTAGCCACATGCAGCCTCTGCCCCAGTTTCTATGTAGGCAAAACTAACAAAAAGTTTAAAGACAGAATATTGAGGCATCTATGTAATATCAAGGTGGGCAATGAGAAGAATACCTTAGCTAAACACATAAAAAAAAATCAAGGGCATGTATTTTTTCAGAGTGTGACAATGTATACGTCTAAATGATAGAGAGGGTGATTTGGTAAATGTTACAGAGAAGGCTGAGTTACAATGGTTTCTAAAGCTACAAGTTAACAGACATCCAGGTTTAAATGGATGTATTCCTCTCAAACCAGCCCTGAAGGGGCGTACATTGATAAACTGATGTACTAATATGATTGGTTATGTTTTTAAAGATTAACCTTGATTGGTTGGTTATATATTTAAATGTTTTAATGTAGCTTTGTTTTTTTTAGGTCTGATGAAGTGCTTGGTTATAAACACAAAAATGCTTATCTTGGTTTTATTAAAATTTGATGCTATTAACCATGGTGGTCGTGCTGGTTTCTATTGTCTTTCTCAGTGTCTATATCTACAGCATAGACCTTCAACAACTGTTAGATTGGCTATTTGTTAAATTCAGGTTCTTAGAGTGAGTAATCACAGGACTGTAGTTAAATCAAAAGAAACACATTTTCAGTTACAGTTAAGAGTGAGTAAGCCTCCTGGTTTACATGAGGCAAGTAATCCAACATGCCTTTTAAAAACAGAAAGGCTGATGGTAAATAAAGTAGACATTGAATTTGTATTTGTATATATCTGTTAATATAGGTGTACTGGGTTTTATGTGTTGTTTTATTAAGTATAGTTTCATATTGCATAAGTAAAAAGTAAATTTTACTGGTCAGATTTCACTTGATTTACCTGACGTGATTGTTATAAAGGCCTTGAGCTGAATGTGTATTTTGTTGTGAGAATGTCTGTTGTTCTGTTTTTGACTAAAGCGGAGATGAATATTGTGAGACTGGCAATCCAGTTATGGGTCTTCAGATTATGAGTCTTGGTGGAGTTTCCATACATAATAGCACAGGTATTAATGTACTGCTTTTGTCTTGATTTTCACAGATGACTGGGTGGGGGTTGTTGTCTCTACCCCACACAACCTGATGTCAGTGTCTCTTTGGACTCTGATGATGATGGTGGCCACAGTGAGGCACAGGTGGGGTTGTTGTGGCCTGAATCTATCCCAGAGGTTGACATACCTCTTCGGCCCCCATTGTCACCACACACAGTCACTATGCCCACACATATCCAGTCTCCAGAAGACACAGATACTGGACAGTCAGAGGGTGGAGACATTTGACAGGAAAGTGTGGCAATTATGGCTCTATTGAGTGTAGACACTGGCCATAGCCAGAGAGCTGATGAGGTCCCACACAGGTGGATTGACAAGGGTGCTTATAGGAGGCATGCTGTCCATCCACCACCTGCTGCAGGTGTCACATCATAGGTCACTTGTTGCATGTTTTGGGCCATCATGGAGACATAGGCACTTTCTGAATGGAACACTAGATGAATGCTTACTGCCTCCACCACATTGGGGAGACCCTAGATTGGTTCACTGATGCAGTGGACAGATCATGGGCTGAGACAGTGTCTGTCTTGGACCGCACATTGTCTGTGCTGGAATATCTGGTTGGAGTTGGGTGTCAGACCTTTGGGTGCAGGTCAGCAACCCCATCTTCTGAGAGTCCACATGGCCATGCACACTCACTCTCTCATAGTGGCAGTACATCCAGTGCTACAGAGGGGAGTGTGCTGTCCACACCATGATGTGGCAGGCCATGGGCTTGTGGTCCTCGGTGGTCTCATGGGGGACATAGTCCCAGCAGACAGCTGTCACCATCAGGAACTTACACCATTTCTGACCTTGGGCATGTAGGTGCCAGTGCAACTCCTGGCAGAGCCATTTCCCATGTTTGGGGCTGGAGACAGTAAACTGTCACCTCTACCATATATGGTCCAAAGCTGTCCAATATACACACATGTAGGGCTAGCACTGAGCTTTACTGTGTACATGCACAATCTCACCCACCACTGTCAAATACAGGTCACCTACAGACACACACAGCACCTCTCCATGGTCCATCTTACATGCTCTCCTTACTGACTCATACACATGCAGTCAACTGTTTGGGGCCAGCCTAGGCCTCCTGCACCCCCACACAGCACCCTGTGCAAGTGATGATACCTGTGCCATATCCCTGTCATCCTCGCCATCAATGCAGGGAAATGAAGCTATGTGTCTGATGCACAGGGTGACTATATTAGTTAACATGTACTTGTGTAATGCAATGTTGCTTTGCCATGCCACTTGTAGTGGTTACTGACAGATACTGTATAATGGCATTTTCATGACTACTCCACATACATTTGTGAAGCTTATGTTGTTTGATGTTGTATTGGCTGTATAGTTACATGATGACAGGTGTGCCACAGGCCTGTTTATGTTTCTGTTACAGGAGTCTGTTGGGATAACCTATGGATAAACAGTGGAAGCAAAGCAGCACAGGATGGCATGTCAGCACAACAGGAATATGTCTTTAGCAAGGTACAGCACTATAAGTGCATGGCTCCATAGGTTCATATGTGTATAAGACGCTAACACAGACAATGGGAGCATTCAATGTACTCATGCATCCCTAATCTGTGAAGTCTGCACCCTTGATAAGTGCCATCAGGGTATTTTTGGAAACTACCACATCTACAAGCTATGGTGATGGACATGACGCATCTACATATATCCTGTGTCCAGTATCACCAGTTGCCCAACACCAGCTATGATTATCGTGTTCTGCATTCCAGTGCGTAACCTGCACATGATGTGAGGCACAGCAGATGTGTACTTTACATGCATGAGGGGCCTGTTTCATGTAGGGTGTACTTCCTGTGTTGTGATCAGTCCTTTGGGGGGAGGGGCACAACACCTGCTACAAAAAAAAAAACCCTGCAAAACCCTACAAATGATGAAGTTACCAAGATTACGACATATGGATATATATACACACAACTAAGTGTGCTGGAGTGAGATTAGAACCTTACCTATCTAGTTTTATGGACTATAGCTCATAGTACTCAGCACATGTGCCACGGCTTAAGTCTAATGTGACACTGTCAGCTGGTAGTCTTAAGGTGACTGACATCATCAGACCTTGTAGTAGAGGGCAGTTTGGAAGCCAGTAGCAAGTCACAGGCCCAAAAAGTGGACAACCATTGCAGGTGGATAGCCACTGAGGACATGTTCATTGTTTTTAGGGGGATATACATACACACACACACACACACACACACACACACACACACACACACACACACACAGACACACATCAAGTTTGTTGGTGTGCGATTAGAACCCCTACCTATCTAGTCTTATATACTATAGTTCACAGTATTTATTGGCCATGCCACAGGTTATGTCTGCTGTATATGTGATTGCAGGCACAGTACTTGAGCATTACACAAACTAAGTTTGTGTTGAACAACATCTGAGGCCTGCAGAGTGATATTGCTTCATACTGTTATCTGGATCTAGTATCACAGCAGTGACATAACTTTTATCCTAGCTATGTGTGTGTACAGTAACCATTATGGCCATATGTGGCTGCTTGCAGTTAGATAGGTAAACCTGTGGGCAAGGACAATGTGCCCTGTCCATACTTGCATTGACAACATTATACATTACACCACCTGATCACCCGTGTTTGTCTACATGGTGTGCTCCAGCAGGAATAGCGATCTGTAGGTCAGTGGATTATGTACTGTTATGCCCTTAGTTTGGATCATTTGAGCAACTGTATGGATGTGTGATAGTACAGATTTACTCAACATTATTAGGGTATAGGCCAAAAAATTCCAGCAGTATCCAGGTACCTCTGTGTAGAACCAGGACCAAGCCAATGAATAAGAACAAACAGAGGCAAGGCTCCAGATTCTTCAGCTGATTTATTCACACAAACACAAGCACTTTCACTGAATGCTTCTTCAGGTGTATATAAAATGACACTCAAACACCTGCACTTATATCAAACATTCAACAGTCACATGATCAAGAAGTTAAGAACATTTAAAGGATATAAATGCAATATAAAACTGTAACCACAATAAAATACATGACATCTTCTATATAAATAAAGGCCTATACTTCAAAAAGAATACATAAATACAGTATGCAATTTTAACCACAAAAACACATGACATATTCTATCTACGTAAAGGTCTATTCTTTAGGATGGGTCTCATCGGTACATGGTCATTAAGACCATGTCCTGCATTGGCTCTTAATCTAACAATACAGCTGGCTTCTAAATTCTCAGTCTGAGTTCTAATATCACCCCCCCCGACTCTCATATCATCTTCCTAGCACCATAAATTTAAAAGTATGTTGGTCATGCGTATCTTTAACATGTTTTACTAGAGCATTAAATGAACTGCCCTTCTTGATGTGATGAACGTGTTCCCTGATTCTATCTCTTAACAATCTGTCAGTTTTACCCACGTAGAATTTATTACATGCTTGACAAGTAGAAAGATAAACTAAATGAGAACTATCGCACCTCACACTAGTTCTTAATCCATAAATTACACCTGTGTCAGGATGTTTAAATTCCCTGTCCAGAGTTATAAAATTGCAAAATTGGCACCTGCCACACAGTCTAGTCCCAGGTGCATCTTTAATCCTAATTTGATCTTTTGGGGTACATAATCATCTCCTTAACGATTTTTTATTCTTAAAGGTAAACTGTGGATGTGTTCCTATTAGATTTCTCACGTGTTTATTAGATGTTAAAATATGGCAATGTTTACTTATGATGTCAGTATACTGCCTTATGTTCCTCAAGAAACTGAAGCACATTCTAAGTGGCTGCAGGTTCTGTTTTTCATAGTCTCCATTATGGATATCACCTCCTACAGACTGAGAAAAATAGGGCTTGGCTCTACTATGTCTGAGGTTCTCTACTGTTTTTATACTGTTATAAGTTGTTGGTCATAACCTCTCTCTATTAGTTCTGTACTTATCAGTTAGATTTGTTCTTTGAAATCATCTTCCTTGGCATTTAATCTGGAAGTTTTATAAACCTGATTATGTGCAACGTTCCTAAAAGTATACTGAGGATGCATGCTGTCCTTCCTTAATAAACTGTTCGCATGGCATTCCTTCCTGAACATGTTAGTACTCAGTGTGCAATTAGATTCTTGTATAATGGAAACATCCAAGAAATTAACTTCAGTATATGATCAATTCACAGTATACCTGAGGTATTGTGTAAAAGCATTAATATAATCCACAAAATTCATCAACTGCTCTGGTGACCCCCTCCATAAAAGGAAGATGTCATCTACAAAGCTCCGAAAAAATAACGTCATCTTTGAATGCACCCATAACCAAATTATCTTGTTCCCATTTTGACATAACAGCATTTGCATAACTATTAGCACATGATGTTCCCATGGTTACCCCGTTGCATTGCCAATAAACTTTGTCCCTGAATACAAACACATTGTTCTGCAGCACCAAACTTAATAGTATCCGTATCAAAGCTACCATGTCACTATTCATTCTCCTATCATAATCTTCTCTATCTAAAATCACAATCTGTCCTCCCTTGTCTGCAGGACGTATAATAATGAATGGGTTCATTTGCAGATTAGTCAGTGCTGTAAATTCATCCTTACCTAAATTATGCCATTTACTATTATGAGAATGAAGTTTCTGTGCATGATATACCCTATAAGCATCCTCTAAGCATAACTACTCAAACGCAGAAACCAAGGGGTTTAATTTAGGTAAAAACAAACTAGATTTCTTAAATACAAAATCTTCGTTTTCATCATTAATATTAATATTTAATGTTGAAAATCATGTACGCTAATAATGATGAAAATGAAGATTTTGTATTTAAGAAACGTAGTTTGTTTTTACTTAAATTAAACCCCTTGGTTTCTGTGTTTGAGCTGTTATGCTTAGAGGATGCTTATAGGGTACATCATGCACAGAAACTTAATTCTCATAATAGTAAATGGCATAATTCTAACTAATCTGTAAATGAACCCATTTATTACGATACGTCCTGCAGACAAGGGAGGACACATTGTGATTTTTAGATAGAGAAGACTATGATAGGAGAATGTTTATTATATTGTGGTTCTTTCGCCTTTTAGGGGTCGCCACAGCGGAACTCTGGTCCACTAATGATTGGCAGTAGATTTTTACATGCCGAGTTGCCGGCCCTGATGCACAATCTTCAACGAAGATACGCACATTCACGCATGTCTCCACACAGAAGACGCTCTAGCTGAGAATCGAACAGGACAATGTCTTACTGTGAGGTGACAATGCTACCGCAGCACCACCACCGCAGTCAGAATGTATATTTTATTGAATGATGATAAATTTTTATAAAATGATCACATCATCACAAGTTAAAAGAATGATTGAACATGTACACAACAAGTTAAGGGAAACAGCTAGGATGGGTCTCACAGATGAAGACCTGTTACGGTACTTCCTTATATTTAATCCTACCACCCCAATGATTCAAGGACTCCCTAAAATACACAAAAATAGGGAAAATTCTCTTATGAGGCCCATTGTGGCCAGAAGTAATCGGTGCACGGAATCTGTATCTATTTTCACAGAGAAATTTCTTAGGAAGCTTATAGATCGGTCAGTTTATATTCTGAAAGATACTGAACACTTTAGAAGAGACCTATACAAGTTTATGTGTGAAAGAGAACAACAACCACAGGAGCAACAAATGTTATTAGTTACTTTTGATGTGGTGTCACTTTTTACTGTCATTCCAAATGACATTGGGATCAACAATGTAGTTGAACTGATGCTTGAAACTACAGAATATAATAGTGACATGGTAGCTTTGATACGGATACTATTAAGTTTGGTGCTGGAGAACAATGTGTTTGTATTCAGGGACAAAGTGTATTGGCAATGCAATGGGGTAGCCATGGGAACATCATGTGCTAACAGTTATGCAAATGCTGTTATGTCAAAATGAGAACAAGATAATTTGGTTATGGGTGCATTCAAAGATGACATATTATTTTTTTGGAGGTTCGTAGATGACCTCTTCCTTTTATGGAGGCGGTCACCAGAGCAGTTGATGAATTTTGTGGATTATATTAATGCTTCTACACAATTCCTCAGGTTTACTGTGAATTGATCATACACTGAAGTTAATTTCTTGGATGTTTCCATTATACAAGAATCTAATGGCGCACTGAATACTAACATGTTCAGGAAGGAATGCCATGTGAACAGTTTATTAAAGAAGGACAGCATGCATCCTCAGTATACTTTTAGGAATGTTGCACATAATTAGATTTATAGAACTTCCATATTAAATGCCAAGGAAGATGATTTCAAAGAACAAATCTAACTGATAAGTACAGAACTAATGGAGAGAGGTTATGACCAACAACTTGTCAATAACAGTATAAAAACAGTAGAGAACCTCAGACATAGTGGAGCCAAGCCCTATTTTTCTCAGTCTGTAGGAGGTGATATCCATAATGGAGACTATGAAAAACAGAACCTGTAGCCACTTAGAATGTGCTTCAGTTTCTCGAGGAACATAAGGCAGTATACTGACATCATAAGTAAACACTGGCATATTTTAACATCTGATAAACAAGTGAGAAATCTAATAGGAACACATCCACAGTTTACCTTTAAGAATAAAAAATCATTAAGGAGACGATTATGTACCCCAAAAGATCAAATTAGGATTACAGATGCACCAGGGACTAGACCGTGTGGCAGGTGCCAATTTTGTAATTTTACAACCCTGGACAGGGAATTTAAACATCCTGACACAGGTATAATTTATGGATTAAGAACTAATGCTTGGTGCGATAGTTCTCATGTAGTTTATCTCGCTACTTGTCAAGCATGTAATAAATTCTACATGGGTAAAACCGACAGATTGTTAAGAGATAGAATCAGGGAACACATTTATCACATCAAGAAGGGCAGTTCATTTAATGCTTTAGCAAAACATGTTAAAGAGATGCATGACCAACATACTTTTAAATTTATGGTGCTAGGAAGATGTTATGAGAATCAGAGGGCTGGTGATATTAGAACTCAGACTGAGAATTTAGAGGCCAGCTGGATTGTTAGATTAAGAGCCAATGCAGGACATGGTCATAATGACCATGTACCGATGAGACCCATCCTGAAGAATATACCTTTAAGGAGATAGAATATGTCATGTGTTTTTGTGGTTACAATTGCTTACTGTATTTATGTATTCTTTTTGAAGCATAGGCCTTTATTTAGATAGAAGATGTCATGTATTTTATTGTGGTTACAACTTTATATTGCATTTATGTACCTTTAAATGTTCTTAACTTCTTGATCATGTGACTGTTGAATGTTTGATATAAGTGCAGGTGTGTGAGTGTCATTTTATATACACCTGAAGAAGCATTCAGTGAAATTGCCTGTGTTTGTGTGAATAAATCAGCTGAAAAATCTGGAGCCTTTTCTCTGTTTGTTCTTATTCATTATTAGGGTATGTAGCACAATACAGACATCCACACCCATATTTCTGTATATAACAGGGTTGTATATATGAATGTAGCTGTGTGTGTGTATGATATGTATATTTGTTATGTAGATATATGGGTAGAGTCTATGTATCATTTTAATATATATATAGCTATATATATCGGTATATATCTATTTGACAGTACATAGCAATAGATATACTATGTATGTGAGAGACAGATACTGACAGACAGATATGTATACGTTTATCTACTTCAATCCAATGAAAGCACACTTTCACGAAACTAAAATGACTGAGCTAAGTTCAATGAAAGTGAGTTTCAATGAAAACTCCCTTTCGCAAAACTCAGTATGCCAAGTAGTTGTCATAGATCGCGGTACATTGGGGATAAGGGAATATTCCCTTATCCCCACTGAAGTGCGATCTTGGAGTTAGTATTTGTAAGTAGCAGGGGTGTGGAGGGTGCAGCCCCCCCCACATGGGGAGTGCAGGGGGGCTTACCCCCCTGCATAATTGCATTGTTGGCATTGTGACTGTTTTCTGTGTGTTCGGCATCCTGAGTTTCACAAAAGTAAGTTTTCATTGAAATGCACTTTCGCAGAACTCAGCTCAGTCATTTTAGTTTCATGAAAGTGTGCTTTCATTGGATTGAAGTAGATCCGTATCCATATATGTCTGTATGTGCATGCATTTTATATATAACAGGTCATTTTGATGACGGGGTGACAGAATTGCGCTCATTTTAATTAAGTGTGTGGGCGTGATCAGTGGGACTGTCAGTACTTATAAAGTGACTTCCGGCCAAACCAACCTGTACTGCAGTCTGGGATTTTGTATGTGGAATCTGATGAAGTTGCCGCATTAGCAACAACGAAAAGCGCTTCATTCAGTAATAATAAACAGGTTTTGGATTTCGGGCTCCGTTTACTATTGGTTTTTGTTTTTGATTTCACTAGGATTTTGTATGTCACAATCAGTAACATCTGCCCTTGTTTCTGCAATACTGCACTTTACTCAAAATGTCCACAGCATTCCCCAGCTGTCTGCTGTACTTAATATGCAACTGAGGTTAATAATGTTACACCACAGACAGACTGACAATCTGCATTCCTTTCAACTGTCCTGATTTTCACAGAATGTCCAGAGTTTTTGCCTCGTATGTTTGGTCTGTTCCTCATACATTTGTGGTTTTCTGGTGTATTATTGCATATTGACATCACTAAATTATACTAAATAAGACAAACAATTGTGTTTCAGACTTTATATTCTTCAGAACATATGTAAAAATGCAGCACCTTTTATTCCAACAACTTTCTAGGTTTATAAAGACAATATTTAAAGTCTGTTCCTTTGTTTGGGCCTTTGTACCCCCAATCCCTCTGACTTTGTCCAGATGTCTTGCACTGAGAGGTTGAAAGGTATGACAGTCTGTGAAAACACCAACATAGTAATACCTCACATGCAAAAGATATAAGTCTTCCTGATTAGAACCATCAACACCATCACCCATGCTAGCTTCTCTAGTCCACTGATAGACCAAGAGGAGTCATTCATCACACAATCAAAAGCATAAATATGTATGTTGTTATCCTGCATGTAGAGAGACATACAATGTGTGAGCGATATCTATGTTACAGCCCTGGAGTTGCCTGGTCCAATGATATACCATAGGTCATTTTCTGTTAAATCAGTTATATGGGTACACTGCTGTGTTGGGGGAAGGAGAACAACAGCACATGTTCAGCTGGGGTAGACAACAATTCAAATATCATGTGTTTAACATCTTCCTTGCCTGATGTTGTGAATATTCCAACCATGAGGCCTAGTGGATATTAAGGAACACATACTGTTGGACTGGGTATCTGTAGTCCCATGTGGATGTTACATCTGTCAAAATAGGCCACTATAATTCCTTGCATAACAGCAGCAGATCCATACATATGATACCATATTATAGTAATTACAATTAGTGTGCAGGTTAGAGACTTACCTTACGAATGCAGCAGTTGACAGAACTGTAGTTCAGAGCTGACTCTGTGTTATGCAAGCAGTTCACAGCCAATACATGAATAGGTGCAGGTTGTGTGGGTTGCCTTGCATAAACAATTTTACTATATGTATGTGAGTAGGAGTAAGGTGTCAGTCCCTAGGGCTCTAGGTTGTCAGTGAATGTGTTATCTGTTATCTCTTAGCCAATGCCAGGGCATACTGGGCATGCCTATGTCTGCCTAGATGTACATCATCAGGGAGCTTCTCCTCCAAGTCCTCATGTGAATGTAGCTGTGGTGACGTAGACACTGTCAGAGGGCTGTGTATACCTTCCCTTTGCTGATCCTGCTGCAGCTGCATCTGCAGGATCATATTGTGTAGCATGACACATGCTGTGAACATATGTGCAAATGTGGCTGGAGAGTACTGCAGTGCTCCACCAGATATATCAAGGCACCAGAAGTGTGACTTCAGCAGCTTAAAACACACACTCTACAGTGTTCTTTGTTTGTGTGTGTGTCTCATTTTGGCATTCTTCTGTGGATATATGTGCATTTCTGATGGGTGTCATCCAGTGCATAACCAGCATCTTCCAATAAATGGCCATGTGGGATGTCCCCCCTAGAAAATGTCTGGTACAGCTGTGATGTGTGCCAGATATGGGAGCTGTGATAACTGCCAGGGCTGCCAGCACACACATTCATGATAATGCCCTGGGCATTGCACACGACCTGGCAGTTGATGGAGTGATACCCCTTGTGGTTGACTTAGATTCTACCCTCCAAATGGGGTGTTGCCTTGATACATACATGAGTGCAATCTATGGCACTCAGTACCTCAGGGAAGTGTGCTACATGGTAGAAGTGTTGCATATTGCTGGCCCTCGCTTCAGGGGTGAGGGGAAAATAAATGTGTTCACTGGCATGTGGTAGCATGGCATCCAGGAGCTGGTGGAGTACCCTGGATGCTGATGCCTAAGACCTCCCCATCATGTCTCCAGTTGGTCTTTGGAAGGTACCTGTAGCTATTATCCTAAGGGCTACACATACCTTTATTTCCACTGGGATGGGTTCCCCTCTGTTGGCTCTGGGTCTGAGTTGAGGGCGGCAGAGCTCACTGAGCTCTTGTAGTATGTCCCTGTCCACCCTGTAGTGCTCTACAATCAACAGCTGATGTAACTCCTGGAAGGTTACCCTGGGCCTGAACACTCTTCTCCTTCTCTGCCTAGGCCTATTGTCAGCAGCACCAGCAGCATTGACTTCAGCGTCTAGCACATACAGATATAGCCAACCTGCAGCAGCCCCTAGCATTCTTTCAGTTAAAATTCCCAAATCTGTACTCCAGTGGTGCAGAGTATGGGGAAAAATCAGATTGTAGGGTGCATGCATACTTTATAGTGCTCTGCTGTAGGTGCAAACTGGCCCTAGTTTAAGTTAGACAGGGGTCAAAAGTAATACTATATCATTGGCTTTTAGATACTCTCAGCACTGCAGCAATGCGTACAAACACACACCCCATAGGTAAAGAAAGCACTTAGTGAACACCCCCCCCCATACTTCCACACTCAGAATGTCAGAGCACCACGCAAACACGTGGAAACACACACCCCAAAGGTAAACAAACTTAGTACTTAACGCAAGCATCCCCCAGACTTCCATGCTCATCATGGCAGTGTGCCATGCAAGCAGGTGCAGCTAAGCTCAAATCAGCTTAGATGTTATTAGACACACCCTCCTTTGATGTCAGCTACCTCTTGTGTAGACACCAACATGGTTCTGTGCCTACACAGAGGGGTTATGCAAGCATGGATACCCCTTTGTGCTATTCAGTAACTCCACCTCATTTGCATAGGGATCCATGCTCAGACCCTGGAAACAACACGGTTCAAAGTCCTACCACGTAAGCGACAGCACCAATGCACCATTGCAAATACTCTATGCAGGGTCCTGTAATACATTTCTGTCACATAATATTACTTTTGCTTTTCCCATTTTTTACATTTGTTTTATGAAGCATGTTTGCAGACTGCAGCATGCCATGCAAACATGCACAGATTATAAAAAAAATGATTTTAACTTATTTCTCTTATTTTTTCAGGCACACAGTGGATAGTTCTGCTCATATCTGTATGTGCTATGCCATTTCTGTCCATCTATCTACATTTTTACAGGCCATTTTGTCTGTCTACATTCCTGTACATGGAATTTATCCATGTACATTGCAAACACTAACAGGAGGTATGAATAGCTTCCTGTCTGCTTGCTGGATCACTCTACCTGACACATTTGCATGGAATTCACCTGCTTATGAGGTGATTTGTATGCCACAGATATTTCCATGTTGGCGCATGCATGTGCGCCACCCAGCTGTGCTTACTGAATATAAAACCTGCTTACTTTCATGTAAGCAGTGTGGCACAATGCCTACATGGAAAACAAGACCATGTAGGCTTTATTAAATTCCTCCCAATGTATTTGAAATGTAGTGTATATGAGATCCAGACAAGTTTTTGAATGGTATTTTCTTTCAGAGAAGTCAGATGTATATAAATGAAAACTACTTTGTGTGAAAATTGGCTATGTACTTTTCCCCACAGTTGCGTGAGTATGGCATTGGTATATGAAAGTCAAGGGGGAGATGGGGGTCTCCATCATATGGTGGTTCAGGGTGTTTACCACCATGCAAGAAAACATTGTTTTGGTATTTTCTCCATGTGGCTTTCAGTGAAGTTGTTTTAGAGCATTTGCATTTGGATGTTTTCCTTTGTTTATCATAATGAATGTTAATATACAATGATAATGAATATCAAATATGTAGTCAGAAGAATAAAAAAACTGGAACATGACGGAAGTTGACCTAGCTAGAATAAACATCTTTGAGAATGTCAATGAGACATTGAATATCTACACTATAAGGCACAATTATATCTTGTATCAGCTGAGGTAAAGTTACATCTGAAACCTTCTTTCTGTGGTCTGGAAGAATATAACAACTAATACAAGAGTTAAGATAAGAAAGTTTCCAACAATGAACGGAGATTGCCTTATTTTGCTCATGTGTTTGGTGACTACGATGACTTGATGACTACAAGAAGAGGAAGTAGGAAGATGTTCTTAAAGGAATTAGGTGGGAAATGGTTGCTGGGTAGATTCATGGAGTATGGAAAGTAGGTAAAGGTCTATGAAATTATAACACAGGCATTGCTGAAACTCCAGGCATAGTAAGTTATGCTGCACGAATCACAGAAGATGTTTAATAGTACTTGAGATTAGCAAGATGTTTTATTAATTTTGTATACCTGGGAAGTAAATACTAGGAAGAAGAGATGAAGCTGCTAGGTGCTATGTCATTTATTTTAGATTATTCTTTGTGGGTGATTGATAAATCTGTGTCCTCTAGATTGTATGTACCAAGACGACATTAGGGGCATATCTGGAAAACAAGGTTCATGTAGTAGTTGTCATTTAAACAAAGGTAAATATACTCAATTTTGGTTTAAAAAAAGGCATACATTTTACATATTTTTAACATGCAGCAGCAACAACAGTAGTAAAGGAGTTGATATGGCCACAGCAAATCTATTTATTGTGATACAGGTGTTTTTCATAATTTACTATCATAATTTCGATGATATTTTGAACTGAAAAGTTGACGTGAATCGACATACCATTTCCTCTGCACCAAGCACAAAAGAAACACCAGTACTTGCTGTCACCAGTACGAACATACTGCACAACATTAAACTTTAGGTTCTTGCAGGGGGGCAAGCCCCCCTGCACCCCCCCCCCGTGGGGGGCTGTGCCATCCACACCCCCTGCAACTTATATATTCCAATTCCGAGATCGCACAAAATTGAGGAATGGGATGAATTGCCCTAACAACACTGTACTGTGATCTCTGATAGTACATCGAGTTCATATCGGTGAATGCACAGTGCATTCGCTGATATGAACTTTCGATACGAAGATGTTCAGTAAGATGGACATTCGAAAATTCAACTTTCGAGTGTCCCATCTGTTGGCATCTCAACTTGCAATTTTAATAATAAACCATTTTTGATATTTACCAGTACATTTTTACTTGGATTCACAATGGATATCATACCACATTGTAGCCTGGAGAGAAGTAGGGCTTTTTATATTTTATCCTTGAGATAAGGAGTAGATTTTAAATTAGTTGGTTTAAGACTCAAATTTTCTCATTTAGTTCCCTCATGGTGATGTATGCATGTTCTTTAAAAATGAGATTTTTATCAACAGCAAGGCTTAGATATGTCCAAGTCTGGAGTATTTCAGCTGAGCTATTTGTTTTATATTTAATTCGTATTGTTTATAGTTTCTAGAGAACATGACTACATTGTTTTTCTTTTTATTGTAAATTGTTTTGTTGCAACCAGAGTATAAATTTGTTGACGCTATCTTCAATCTCATGTAGTAAAATAACTACACTGTCTGTTCTGCCAGTCATTTGTATATTGTGATGGGTCAGTACCATTGGCATGCTTGTACATCAAATTTGTAAATATTGAAAAAGGTGAGAGACCAAAGTCTGATCTCTGTGTACTCTGATACTGAATATAAATCTATGAAATAAATGATGGAGAAAGAGTACTGTTTGGGATATGTTCTCCAGGTAGAGTTCAATCCATGCAATTACCTGGTGGCTGCACTCTATGGCTTGTAACCTCCTGAACAGAAAAGAGTAGTTGATTACATCAAGGGCTTTAGGGAAATCAGAAAATATTGCTGCTGTTTGACATCCTTTGTCAGAAACAGTTGTCACAATCTCTGAGAATTGAGTTGACTGATTGTATACTGTGATATTTTCTAAATCCTTGCTTTGTGAACTTTAGAAGGGTTATTTCTTCATCCAGTCATTTGCTTGCTTGTACATGAACTTCAAGTATTTTAGATAGGGGCCAAGAATACTGAATGGTCTTATAGTTTTGACTTGGTGTGATTCATCACTTTTGAAAGGTGAAATTATATTAGCTTCTTTCCTTACAGAGGGGACATGGCTGGTGCAAATTTCTGCTAGTAAGTGTTGTAAGTGGAGAAGCAATAAATGTGAACAACTTTCTTAATTAGGCAGGTAGTGACTTATTCACACACGCTGTGCCATGTGTGATCTTTCTTTTTAATGTTTGATAGATGTTTTCACTGTCAACATAGATGTGGGTGAAAATGCAAGCTATCGATGGTCCTTCTTCCAGAAGTTATATATAAGCATCAGTATGTGTCTGGTTTCCCAGACAATTGTATATTGAGGAAAAGTAGTCTGAAAATGATTTTCTTTTCATCTTGTGATGACATGAACTCTAGCGGGTCATGTTTGGTGTTACCATATTTCCCAAGGAGTTTATGTATTGTTTTCCAAAAGCCTGAGGAATTGTTCAGATTTTTACCCTGAAATTCAGCTAAGTAATTTAATTAGCAAGTATAATACGCTGCTGGCCTTTGTTTCTTAACTGTTTTTGTTGTTAAGTGAATTAGCCTTATGAAGGACATTAAATTCTTCAGTGCTGTAACTTGTTTGGCCACATGTTCTTTTTATGTTTTTTTTTTCTCCAAGGAAAAGCATCTTCTCATTCCTGCCTTTTCTAGCTGATGATCTTCTGTTCAACATATCCATGAATGGACCCCAGCGAATACAGATGAGCAAGCATCAGCCGATCCTTTAAAACAAGACCTTTTGGCATTATTTACAATCTGATAATATTCATAGGTACCTGGTCTAGACAACTTATGCAGATAATTTTCGGTTTAGTTGGACTATGTGCTTCCAGATGGCACACGTGGGATGGTCATCACTTAAGTGACTCGGAACAGTCCCATGCTTGGTTGGAATCTAGTCTAGAATATAATGTCAGCCTGTATTTGGGTCAGCCCTAGTAGGTATGGTGATGAGTGGTGAGATTCCTAGCAAGTTGTTCCATGGATGACTCATTTAAATTTTGGTTTATTTACTGAACCTGTGACTCCTTCACCTGATACACGCACTCATTATGGGCCCAGTCCTTCTCCAAAAAGCTGCTTTTACTTCCTCCCACACCTTAATTTATTGTCCTCATTTCTGTTCTCACCGTCTACATACTGTACTATTTTATCTAGACATTGGACATCAGCTCCTTCTTTTTAAGGCTATACATTCCATCCATACATATAATTCACTTGTGTTTCTGCATCCCAGTGCATTATCGTATGATCAGAAATCTACTTTCTGCAATATTAACCTTCCTGATTTTAACTGTGGTGACCCTGCATGCTAAAATTCTATCTGACCTACTGACCAACTGACTCACTTACTTTCTTTTTTCTTTCTTTCTTTCCTGAAGATGGTATAACTTCTCTTTTTTCCCATACATTTCCTAACAGTCTGCATTTCCAGTTTGCCCATGCTTTACTGCAATGCCTCTTGATTTGCCTTATAAAATTTCCCAAAATGTTTGTCATCTTCTCACTCTAGAAACACACTGAAGTTCCTCTACTTCCCTATTTTGAACACTATTTAGTATACAAAAAACACTCCCCAATTACCTGACATCTACTTTCCTTGTGAACTCAGTGAGAAAAAAAAAGCACTGACCCTTGTCTGAGGATTAAACCCATGGCCATCTAAATGCCATATGGCTGTCACTGTTACTGGGTTAAAAAGAATTCTCTGGACACAACTAGGAAACCACCGTGATGGTGATGTTTTTAAACACAGAGCACTGGATGCATAACAAATAAGAAACCTGGTACTGTAGTTACAACTTATTGAGAAAGAAAACCAATAACCATTATATTGCTTGAAAGGTGAAACAACTGCAATTGGGGGAGATCAGATACATAACTGTCCAGAGAGTCCTTACTGGTTCATCGTTTATGGTGGTCAGCTTTAATGACCTTTTTCAAGTGGTAAACAGAGTAAAGTTATAATTAGTTGCATTGTTTAATAAACTGCATTGGTGGTTGATCACATGCTTTGTTTATTAGTAAGTATAAATTGTGGTTATTATGCTTTTGAGATGAATGCACTTAACAAATATTGCATTTTGACTGTATTTTTTTTACATCTAAGTATTTTTCCCTGTTCTTTTTTTGTCCACTAAGCACATAAAGTATCCCAAAAATGCCATTGTCCACTATTCATTCATTGCTTCCCTGTCTCTCTCAAAAACAAATATCCATGTGCCTGCCTCATTAATTCCCTTCATGAACAGTGAGAATGAACTATCAAATGGCTAAAAAAGTCTTTTGTCATCCTTAATTTTACACATCTTAAAGGGAAGACACAGAAAGAGCATATACTTCAATTGTACCCTTTTTCAATATTAATATTGTCAATACTTTAAATGCAACCAAAAAGAAGTACTTCACAAAACTCTATCATGTCAATGAAATAATAGCAAAAATAGTTTACATAATTATACAACAAAGAAAAAAGAAACAAGATGCCCCACAAATGTCTCTTACTTTTGCTTGCCAGCTATAGCTACCCGGTAGCAATTGGTAAATAGTGCTGACAGCTGCTTATTCATCTTGCATGTGGCAAATGCCACCGTCTTTCCATCAGACACCCAGATCTGCTCTGAGTTACAGCACAAAGTCATGAAAATTGCAGAACCAACTGATATTGCCAACATCCTGGCAGATCGGTTCAGTGCTAACTTTACTCCGCTCTCACCCCCTAAAGGGCCCATATCTATACAGGAAGAATGCAGAGTCCCCTGTAATCACAACTATGCAGGTAAAAGCTGCACTCTCTAAAGCCAAAAACACAGCATCCATGGGACTGGACAACATCCCAGGCTGAGTTTTACATGAACTTCAGAACGAACTGGCTCCCCACTTAAGCACCATGTTCAATAATAGCTTTGCATCAGGCTTTGTGCCCACTGAATGGCGCACAGCAACAGTTATCCCACTTCACAAAGGGGGAGCCACCACTGATCCCAGGAACTATCGACCTATTAGCCTGATGTGCCTGGTCCGCAAGGCCATGGAACGTATCATCATGGAACTCATAAACAAAGACATTGGTAACCTCCAAACTCTGGATACCACCCAGTTCGGGTTTGTGAAAGGCAGTTCATGCCTTCTGAACCTGATCGACTTCTTTGAGGCAGTCACTAAAGCCGTGGATGAGGGTAAGGTGGTTCACACAGCCTATCTTGACCTCGCCAATGCTTTTGACACAATCCCCCATTTTGGAATTATAGCTAAACTCACTAAACTAGGTATAAATCCCTATGTCACAAGATGGGTTGCCAACTGTCTCACTGACCGAACCCACACTGTAAAAGTTGCAGACTTCAAACATGACCTTAAGGCAGTGACAAGTGGAGTGCCACAGAGTTCCATCCTGGGAACTCTCCTGTTTGGTATCTACTTTTCTGAAGTACAGGCTAACACAGAAGGCCTCTGGCTGACGAAGTTCACAGATGACTGCAAACTAGGAGCCATAGTCAAGTCCCCAAATGATGTGGACATCCTACAGAAGGGCCTCACTGAGACAGATGCCTGGTGTCAGAGCCATGGCCTCAAGCTCAATGCCAAAAAGTGCAGTGTCATCCCTTTTGGTAAAAACTCTGTACCCAAGAACTACCACATAGGCAGAAATCTACTTAACACCGAATGCTTGATAAGAGACCTTGAGACCCAGGTGGACAGTAGTCTCTCCTTTGATAGTCACATCGCCACAGTAGTCATGAAGTCCTTCTACATGGCACACCTCATCAAAAAAGGGTTCTCATCCAGGAAAAAAGAGTTCATTGTTCCCCTCTACTAGTCACTCATTAGACCCATTACAGAGTACAACGCCCTTTTGGGATGTACCTCACAAGACATCTGCAGCAGCTGGAAAGGCCACAGAAGTACCTCACAAAGAGGATTACTGGCCTGAAACAAATGCCTTACATTGACCAAAAAAAAAAACTCCAGCTTTACTCCATAGCATATCGTCTACTCCGAGGTGATCTCTGCTTAACATATAAAGCTATGTCAAACCCAGAGCTGTTGAACATGCTACACCTAAGGAAATCCCAATCCCTCCAAGCTACACGCTCTAGGGACCTAAACCTTGTCACCACAATAAACAGGTCATGCTGAAGGGATAGATTCCTGTCCCAGAGACTTCCTATGCTCTGGAACAAGCTACCCATCTATGTCAAGCAAAGTTTTTCATTAGCACTGTTCAAGAAAAATCTTGATCAGTGGATGGGAAATAGGAAATACACCCCGGGGATTACTTCTTTGTCTCTGCTGGACAGTGGCACAGGAAAATAACTTTCATGGGTGGCGTAAGATATGGTACCTTGCTGGCTAGGCTTACGTAGGTCCTTGGGCCAATAGCCTGGTACCTACCTATGAACCTATGAAATTTTTCAGACGTTTGACTGGCCAATCCCATATTTTGTACTGTTCACAACAGGAACAGCTATTCAACAAAAACAGGAAAAAATCCACCATTTGACACAATAGAGCAAAGATATTTTGAGCCTAGTTCCATTAAAATTTATATGTGCCAGTTTTAAGTGACTGGGACCTCACTGAGCATTTTCGTATCAGTGACAGGTATTACATCCATCTTGGCTGCCATTGCAATAAGCGTATCTCTTTTTCATCTGCCATTGTCTCTGGGTATTACATTCTGAGTAATACCCATGCCTTCCATGAAGCCTTTAACTCCCTTCTTTAACATCCTTTCATATTTTCTTTAAGTCCTGTCTGCCAAAGAGCAGTGGTATTGTTCATTTTGGTCACCATTTCTATTTGCCCCTAATAATGTTGTTGCTGCCACCATATCTTTCTTTTTCTTTTCTTGCATGATTTGTTTTGGTGAGAGGGGGTTCAGGAGATTAACTTTCACCTCTGCCATGAATAAAGTATTTCCACAATGAAGACTGCCTAACTAATCAGTTATTTCATCTGTAACTATGAAAACTAATAATAATAAGATGACTCTGGTTTCTCCACTGCCTTTACCTTTCTCATGTGGTGTACTCTGCCTATTTGATGACTAAATATAGCACCTCAACTGTAATTTCCTTGGCCAACAGTTCAATAATTACAGGGGGTATTGTCATTCCACATCTTCTGGTAGTTTTATTATCACAGTATTGTGTCTGATAATCCAGAAATTGTGACTTTATACGTCATCACTAAATCCTTAGGGGCCTATTTAGTGACAGCACTTTCAAATGGCACACATGGTCTTCCAGGCAGTCCACCTGTTCACCTGTCACCACCCACCACTGCTTTTTCCTTCCAAGCTTGCTGACTTTTATCTCACTTCCTCCATTTCTATCTGTAGAGCACCAATGCTACTTGCTCATGTTCTGTTATGGGCTAAAACTTTATCCATTTTCTCTCTCATATTGGGTCGAGGAGCCATTCATATGCTAGACAAAATGACTCTACACAATATTGCTTCTCATACCCCTCTTCTAATGGCTGCTTTATTTACTTTTACTGTCCTTTTACCTAGATCAAGCTTCAAATACTAGGAATTCCTGGACTAGGTGGTCATATTTTTCAAGAGCTCTATGCACCCCAACTGCATGTATTATTTTTGATAGCTATGGAAATAGTGTCTTAGAGGCTGAGATATATAATACAAGAGGGATTGCATAATGGTGAAGGAAGAAGCATCAGCCTTTTTAGCAGATGACTGCATTCTGCTGGGGGAAGATATGTTGTCAATATTGCCGCAAGTATTGAAGGATTTTGCATAGTCTGGGAATGAAACAAGTTTGCTCATTCACTGCAAGGAATCATTAAAAGTTTTTATTCAGGACGGAGAAAATTTAGAATTACATTACTTAGAGGGTGAAGATAAACATTTAAGGATTAGAGTGTTTTTTTTTTCTGTAAAGGCTATATGGAATAAAAATCTGGTTCATGTTAAAGGAGAAGTTATTTGAATTTCTAGGAAAATTATCATTTTTAGGTGGAGACATTTGCAGGTAGATTTAAGGTGGCAAGAATATTAGTGTTGCCCCTAGCCACATATCTGGTGAGTCATGTTACCATACCACCAAGTAAAAGTGGATGGAAGCAATTCAAAACATCAAGGGTGAAGCTGAATGGAGGGAAAGAAAAAGGAAACAGAGGAAACAGACTGCAGCTGAATGTGAAAATAAGAGAATTAGGATTACTGATGCTAATAAAGCATGTGGTTTCAGTAAATACTTCTGAAAAGCTAAGAGGAATGGGTAAGCCAGAGCTTAGTTGGAAGAGATGTGAGGAAAAAGATGGTGTGATGGAGAAAGAGTCTTAAAGGAAACAGAACAGATAACAAAAAGCATGATAGAGTAATTTTTATTTATTTAACATTTGTTAACTGGGAAAGCCCAACTTGGAATGAAATCAATTTTCAGTGGAGGCCAGGGGAAAAATGCTCCAGGCACATGTCTTTATAATGTGGGAGGAAACCAGAGCAAACCCACAAGAACACAGGGAGGACATGCGGATTCCGAACAGAAGCCACCCCAGTCAAGAATCGAACCAGAGAAACTTTTACTGTGAGGTAACAATGCTACCGCTGCACCATCTAACATATGTAAAAATGAACTGGATGTTGGTACAGGGTTAAAGAGGAAGCATGAAGTTATTTTGCTGGAGTGGGAAGAGAAAGGTTTAAAATTAAAAAGAAGCTGAGGGAAGAGGAATAGAGTGAAACTGAAGATTTTTTAAAAAGGTTGCAGAAATACGGGATAGGAGAGAAGGGTGATATTTGGGAAGTTAGTAGACAAAATCCAAGAGGGACAGGAATGCAAATCTACTGCAACAAAGACGAAAAGATTTAGAGTAATAAAGGAAGAAGAGTGGTGGCAGGATGGGAAAGGAAGGATAGGTTGGATACTTTGAAGAGAATAATGACAAATAAGGGCTAGAGAAACAGAAGTACAGCTAGGAGTAGAAAAGTGCTACATGGCTAAAAGAAGGGATGTGGCAAGAGGTGTTGAAGGTAGGTAGAAATATAAGGAGAATAAAACATGTTTTTTATCTTTAATGAGTTTGTTCAAAGGCTGAATAAAATACCATAGTGACTTAGGTGTGGGGGAGGCAGTGTGAAGATATCGTACACTAAAGGCATCAAGAGAGGAAAGGAACAGTTTACGTATGTGGGGATCCTGTAAGGGAGGTCAGCTAGATTAGAACAGAATGAGAAAGATCCTGAAAGACGTATGTTGTAAGGAAGTTATGTTGGTTAATGTGTATATTTTGAGTAGAAGAAATGGAGGAAGAAATGGCAGTCATTACATTGATAGGTACCATTAATGAAGGCATGTTAACTTAAAAGAGAAACTATGGGGGTGGATGATAATATAATACTGATAGTTTCCAGGACAAAGTTACAGGCATAGGTAAATGTTGTCTCTTAAACTCTTAGCATAATAATTTTAGACAAAGCCAAAAATACTGGAAGGACAAGGCTCTAAATGACGGACAGATTTTAAATATTGTTGTTTATACATTTGGAAAGATGTTAGAACAACAGGATTTGCATCAGTGTGTATTTTCTGAAAGCTATAAAGCCTGAAGTTCAAATGTCTGTCACTATTTAATGACTTCAAAACTCAATGATTTTCCAGAAAACCACAAATTTTATTAAGAACAGACCAAAATATGAGACAAAAATTTGGACATTCTGTGAAATTCTAGACGGTTGAAAGATGTGAGTGTATTAATCATGGAAAAACAGGAATTTCTTTGGATGAAAGAGCTGACACAGAGATGGGAAGTGGGAAGAGGAATGGAAGAAATAATAGTATGTCAAATACAGGATAAGGTGGCATGGCCATAATGTCTATAGAGGAAGGATGGGGAATTGATTGGTAGTTTGAGTGAGCTATGACTAAAGAAGGATGAACATGAGTGACTACAGCAATATATGGTTTATCTTCTTTTCTGAACCTATAAAGACATGGGACGGAAGAGTGGGATCAAAGATGAGCAGTTAAAACATCCCATGAGTATGATCTGCAAGTGCATATTAACACAGGACATATGGAACGGAGAATTCAAATGGTTACTCTTGCTCATTTGGATGTACATTTGTATAATATGTGAATGTATTTTTTATGTTTCTTTTATACTTGATGTACATTTCTGTTACAAATGCAAATAATGGAAATGTAGAAAAAATGGTAGTAGTTAACTTAGTCATTGTTAGTCAAAAAGTCAGCTAATGTTTTGCAGAACATTATACTTATTGTTAAGGAGAACATTTAATTAATTTTTATAGATGAGTATGAGGCATATCCAGCATTAATTGTTTGTGTCTTGTTATTTTATGACTGAGATTCCTTTAAGTAATTTTACAGGTACGTGCCCTACAGTGTAAATAATTTACAGACCTCATGGGTCAAGAGGAAATAGGGAGTAGAAAGTTTGGGTCTAGATTTTGTCCTTCAGAGTAGAAAAATGAGCTGGTACACATGAACTAACAGTAGTCCCGTCTATGGTCAACACAAGGATCTCTCATGGTAAGAAATATTTCAGGCAACACAATAAATATAGTGAAACACCTCACATTACTAACCTTTTCCTTTTAACAATTTGATGATGGCTAAAGCAATGTTATAATAATGGACAACTTCTCAGTCATAAGAATTGCTGTATATCTGGTACAGACAACCTAAAGTGAAGATCTTATGCCATGACTGAAAATCGCGATTCAAAATTATATAGGGGTCACTGCCTTAGAAAAATTTAATTTTATCACTGAAACACTTTGTAGTAAAGTAAGCAGGGGAGTAATTCAATACTATAAACCTTTACTAATTTGTTATTATTGTTGTTAGGTAATGGCAGGAATCAGTACAGGCATACAACAGCAACATCTAGGCAAGCCAGAATAAAAACTACAACAAAACATAAGATGGTCTTCATGCAATCCCATGACATCAGTTTCAGCATTTCTTCTGCTGCTACATATAATTCCATATATCAATGCAAAATGGATAGGTGCCCTAATCCAGAAAAGTCAATCTATACCAAAAGGCAGCGTGGCTCTGTAGGAAAAGAAACAGAAGAAAGCTATATGTGAAAATGAAGACGAATATTAACAGATAACAAGAATAAGAACAGTGAGTGCATTACTTAACCAATCAATTTACTGAAAGAAATCGCCATTGCTATGCTATAGTTAGTCTTATAAAAAACTGTAAATGTTTCTGCCTCATAGCAGTATCCATCATCTGCTCTTGTCAATAGTCTTTAAGTGATTAAGTTATTATTTGCAGTGTCCATAGTTCCAAAATATTTTCTACTACTGTATGCATTACATTAATATAGATAGTTTGACTGGACGGGGCTGTAAGACATTGTACGATTCCATATGATACCAGACAAAGACAGTATTCTAGTTAGGGAATGGTTCACTTTAGCATATATGACTGAAACTGTGACTAATTCATAGTAGGATCATAGGAGGCTACTAGGCTAATGGCCCTGGGGCTCTTAAAAGCCTAGCTAAGTGTTTATCCCCAAAAAGAAAGCTCAGTCAGCACCTGTCACCCAGGTCAATAAGGAACACAGGTGGAACCCCTGGTACAAATTTGTGGTTTCCCATCCATCATCAAGGTTGCGCTTGAAGAGGGTAAGCGAGGTACTGTGTTTGACGTGTATGGGAAGTCTATTCCAGAGATGGGGCATCCTCTGGGAGACAAACCTGTCTCTCCAGCAGGTTTTGTTGATGTCACATATGTGATTCAGGCCTTTTGAGTGGGTAATGTATGAGGAGTTACACTTATAATTATCATCTGCAGATAAAAAATATACCTCCAGAAATGGTTTGCTGGCTTATCTGTGCACTCTGATTCATTCAGTAAAATTTGCAAACTTCCTACAGAAATACATACAAAAATTAATTGTGTTGTCACTGTAGATGAGCACATAAAAGTTCCACAATGTTGTGTATTAACAGATTTCACCATTATTGCACTCAATAGGTACACCAATATCACTGTTAAATAAAATACAGTAGCTCCATAAGAGATTTCAAGTGAAGGGATATTATGTTTAAAAATATACATCATCACACTCTCACGGCTGTTTTGTACAGAGGTAATTCAGTTCTTTACATTTCTTCCATAGGCTGCATGAAGACTTTATAATTCAATGACATGGAATATGACACTTGACGAATAAGTTTTATTTCAACTTGAAACTGCTTATATGTTAGCAATAAAGAATGCATTCATCCATTCATGAAAGGCAGAACATGAAGGAGGCACTTTCTGTGTGTATTTTTAACATATGACTATACAATAAAACTATTAACAATAGTACATTCTGTATCCTCTTTTTAATCAAAATCTGTAACTTTTAAGCTGTAAAGTTAATGCATTTTGCAATATCTTAAAAGTATGTATTTGAAGTGATTTATTCTCCTGAGGTTTTCAAGGTGATATTAATTTGCCATGACACATGCTGAATATATGAAATGCTAGTTATGTGTCAGCAATCTCAAAAATACTTAGATAAAATAATGACAAATTGTCAAACACTGAAATTTATTGCATGGTAAAGGGCAATTCCAGTTTAATGAACCATGAGAATTTTTTTCATTGCATTAAATAATTGTTCACGACAGGAATCTAATCACAATGCAGATTCACCATTCTTGCTTTCTTCAAACACATCAGCCTCTGCTGAAAAACTTCAGATTCTGTGTAATAATCCTGTAATATTCTTTGGTGTGTGACTGTTATAATTCCATGCTTTCTGAGGGCAACAGTTCTGTACCTCCCTATCAACTATACTACTGCTGCGTTGTACTTCTACAATCAAGATACTCTGTCATACTTGAGCCAAAGAATATGACAAGCATAATATTAGAATCCCAGAATAAAGGATGAGCATAGGCTGCTTATATTACTAGCCTATTTCACTGCACTGGAAAAGTCATAGTAAATCATAACACTTCAAAACATGGTAATAAAGACAGACAATTTTGCTGACAAGCCATTTCATTTTGATGAGTTTCCACTACTCAGAATCTAGAGGAATCTACTTCTACACGTGTACACACTTATTCATATCACACACACACACACACACACACATACACACACACACACACACACACACACACACACACACGCATATATATATATATATATATATATATATATATATATATATATATATATAGGTTTACTATCATAAAATCGAAACGCAAAATAAAATGCGTCTCAATGTTCGAATTTAAACATCGGAAATTAACATTTCCGATTTGTCCTAATGTCAAGAACAGCTGTGTATTGTCGAAAATGTCGCTCGCGACATTTTCGGCAATACACAGCACTCCCACCCGTCCCGTAACTACCTACCTAACTAGCCTAAACACACAGTTATGCAGGGGGGCTGTGCCCCCCCCCAACTTAATATTCCAACTCCGAGATCGCACTACAGTGAGGAAAGGGATGTATTTCCCTAACCGCACTGTACCGCGATCCCCTTACATGAGCGAACATTAGAATTGCGAATGCACAGTCCATTCGCAATGGTAACGTTCGCTCACATCACCTGCCGAAATATGAAGTATTCGAACATCTGTTGTTCGAATACTTCATAGCCATGCAAGTGCACGTCGGCATTGTGATAGTAAACCATATATATATATATATATATATATATATATATATATATATATATATATATACTTATATATGATATGCACAGAGGCACACACGTACACATATTCACAGACACACACACCAATGCACACTATCTTACGCACACACATACACACACCATATATGCACATATATACAAACACAAAAACACATCTGTGTTGCAGGTGCATTCAATTACTGTTTTGTATTTCAGAATTTAATTTTCACAATTGTATAATTCTATACAGAGCATTTTAAGAACATACTATACTTATATTAAAAATGCTTTTAGTGGCTAGCTATAAACACATTCATTGTCAGTGCAAAGATCAAAGCACACAACTATAATCATCCCAATATATGTTTTTATGTGATCGCTTTATTAATGGTTCAAGTGTGAAATTTTCAAGATTCTCTACTTCTCATAAAAAAGAGCCGGAATTGTTTAACATATATGGAATATTACAATGTCATGCAGTTCTATCTGAATTTTATTTTGTGCCAGTAAAGATATTCAGTTTGTTTTAATTACTAACTGGAGAAGTTAAAAACAGAAATATCTCAAAGTAAAAAGTGACACATCCCTTTCATCAGTTCTCTGTCTCTAGGCAACATACTTAATTTGGTTGACTTACCAATCAGACTATTTTTTCAGTCTAAATTATGTGCCATATCAAAATGATTAGCATCCTTTACAGATGGTATTACTGTTACTTTCCATTCATTCCACTTTATTAATAATGTATAAACAAACCCTGGGATTCATTAACAATTGTGCAGGTGCTGTGTTAAGCCTACACAATGTACATGTGTTAGTGTGATAACCAGCAGTGCTAATTGAATATGCATTGTGCTTGTGGCACCTACATGTTTGCAATCACCTTTTTGTGGCCAGCAATAGCGTCCACAGTCACAGAAAGGTGTTTGCATGCATAATCACAGCATGTAAACAAAATGGCTTGCTTATAGGCAAAACTAAGATATGAACACATGCTGTAGCCCTGAAATATTATGGGCAAGTACAGTGAACAAATTCTGAAGGAGGGGAAGTAAATTGGGGAATTTGTACACAAAGAATAATGGTTTGTACTGCATAATAATTAATAGGGAAGGGGAAATGAGTAAAATGTAGTCACATACCACAGGCAAATGTGCTGAAGTGATAAAGAAGCATTCCTAAAGTCTCAATGACAATACTGGTGTTATGCACATAAATAAAAACAGACATGCTAACAAAGGCTGTGGTAGGATTATGAAGCTGCAGTGTAACAAAGTGGAGTTAAAATGTGATAAACATGTTAATAAAATGATGAGTCGAGGTATCAGCAAGGACAGAAGATACATTATAGGATGAATGTATAGACTGCAGTTATTGCATATGAGACGTATAACAGGGAATTTATGTATGCAAGATGACACCACAGCTGTATTCTCCACCTCAGCATGTATACACAAGAACAAATGGATCATAATGTAATAACACACAACATACATAACTGAAAAATGACAACAGATCGGATGACATTTCATGATTTTAAGTTTCACAGTGTTAAATACATCATTATACTTGGCATGCTCACATGGAATCTCTGTTAACTGTACAGATCTTCACAGAATGTCCAGATTTTGGCCTTATATTTTGTCCCCTTTTTCATAAAATTATGTTGTTCTGGTAAAATTAGTGGTACATCATTAAAGAGTGAAGTTAGAAAATAATGACAGACATTTGAGTTTCAGACTTCAGATCCTTCAGAAAATTCATGCTAATGCAAATATTTAAAAAGTGTCCCTATTTTTGGGCCTTTATCCCACTTTTATTTATGGTTTTGTCCAGATTTCTTGCTCTAAGAGGTTGAGAGGTATGATCAGGGAACAATAATATATGAGCAATTCAACAGAACAAACAAAGAAGAAAGTGTTGTAACATAGTTTCTGGTGGTCTGCTTGCACACTATACAGTAAAAAAATGATTATGGAAGCCCTCATGTAAATGTCACTAAATTGTATTGTGTGGTGAAAACAATAGCAGCAATAAAGAAATATCTGGATTAAGACATACAATAGAGAAAATAATTATTTGGGGAATAAGTAATGCCTCTGAGCAATGAATGACATAAACATTTGCATGATGTCATTTCAAAACACATGCGAAGAAAGATATCAAAGAGATGCACTACAATCATGGATGCACAGAACATAGTGTATCAGTTATGTCATGAAGAAAACCCATGATGGGCTTTCCTGTCATAAGTGGTGTAGATTCCCTACCTTGTCGGACAAGGCCTGAAAAAGGTGGCTGTATGACTGTGCCATAACTATTGCTTGTGTGTTAGCCACTGCTTGCTGGCAGGGAAATGTTACCACATTCAAACACATGCTTATCCCTGCTTATTATACTAAGCACTCTGCAGATGTCTGTATTGACTGCATGTACTACATCAGATAGCAAAGGAGGCTGTCTCAAATAACTGAACTGAATGCGTGCATTAAGAAAGGAGTTATGAATATAATATGAACAATCATATTTAGTCAGAATGCTGGAAAGGAGCTACACGTTATTGCCCACACAACACTATGAAGTACAATATCAATGCTTCTTTGACAAGGAAGCTGTTTCCGTCATGCAGTACCTACACTGTTCCAAAATTGAACCACACTCTGTGTATGTATGCTATATAATCCAATACTCAATGCACATGCCACAACAGCACTCACAACATGCCCCAAATAACCATTTCACTTCCATGCAATGATAACCTGTGATGATATTTCATTGTCCAACCCAAAATGTATAAGAATAACTAAATACAATGGTGTTTATGTAATATTAGTACATTCATATAATGTTGCCTTTTCAGCAATTGCCAACAGGCTAGGGAAATATGTTGACTAATGACATCTGGATGAACCAAAGGCACCACATTGGAAATTTTAACCCAGCTGTGGCACTCCACCCATACTGTCTTATTACCTTATATGTATGTGTTTTCAACAATCTCTTTGAAGAGATGGTGGACACCTCTCCCACTGTAAATGGACATATTATAGCTATGGCTGATACCTTTTATGCATTACAGTCCAACAATGCTAATAAGCACTGAATGTGGATGCTGAATAAATGAGTATTTGATGACAGAAAATAAATGTTTCACAGGATGAATGTGCCACAGTAGAAGTGTCACTGCAATTGCCAGATATGTTGTCATGACAAGGCATTACATCATGTTATTGCTGCAAGGGATATGTGTGCCTGTAATTGCTGTACTAAGTCATTCCCTTGTGCCAGAGGATAACACTTCTTGCATATGTTATATAACGAAAATGTAATCACATGACATCATTACTCTGAATAAAAGCATTGCTATGTGAGAAATTACAAGAGCTTTTTGTAAAAAGAATCAACATCTATATGTGTGCACAGCAGGTGTGTTGGACAGTGATAATGACATGTACAGTCACAATATGACTGACACAACATAGTCTGAGCAGCAATGGTTGGATATGATTTAACTGTCTAAGATCACAAGCTACAAATTAGTGCCACACAACATGTTGTGGTGCGACCGGCACAGTAAGCAGTTAAATGGATGGCATCACCACTGTTTTAGCTGTTTTTACAGCTACACATCATATATGTATTTCAAGAGCAGAACACATAGTATGAAGGTGAAAGACACAGTCACAGCTGGCTCAAAAATATAACATATGCAGCTACACAATGTACAAAGCACACTGTCAAAGTCATGCAACACAGGAGAATTTGTACTCCACCTGTGAGATACTGCAGGTTTTGTAGTATTATGTTGTCATTGTGTTGCCCTTAAGTTTTTTTCCCCTGGGGATGCTAGAATTTGCTAGTGTACTACCGTGCCACTGTAAGTCCATGTCATAAGTGAAAGTGTATATAAAGGTGGTTAAAGATATATGATAGTACTCACAGTCGCACTATTTAAGCATTGAGGGACTTGAACCATCTACTGATCTAGTTACACTATCTGTACAGTACATTATCAACAGCCAGTGACACAGAAGAATATTGAGTACAGGTGAGACAAACAGCATCTATGAGAAGATGACATCATCTGTGATTTGCCAAGGAGATGTGTCTGGTAAAATGACTTTCACAACAATCCAGAGTTGGAATAGTTGCCACTACAAATGTGTGTGTAAACCAATCCTGGTTTAATTTACAGTCTCTCTCTCACACACACACACACACACACACACACACACACACACACACACACACACACACACACACACACACACACACACACACATTATAGAAGTTAAGCACTTTTCTCTTTGAAACACCTACCTATGTATTTACACCTTCTAGAGAATAGTGTAAGAAATGCAAGCCCCACAGGACAATTCTGAATCTTAAGGGGAAAGTGCACTTTTGTCAGGATGACCTCGTCACTGTGTTGCAGAAAGGATGTTTCTGAACAAACAATGGGATAAAGGAAATGTATGTTCATTTAAATGCATTCTTCTCAGGGGAAGCTGATACAGCACAAAGTGTTTTATACAAACACACAACTCTCCCATGTTGAGCATTGAAACTCCTACCTGTCTAATTAGCCAGTCTAGAGAGCACTGTATTAGTCTCAACTGCCATAGAAGATGTCTGACTCTTAAGGTGAGAGACCATACTTTTGTCAGGATGGCCTCATCAGTGCATTTTGGAGAGGATATTTTAGTAACAATTGGGATAAATGAGTTGTATGAAGAGTTAAATGTATTATTCTCAGGGGAAGTGGCTGCAGCACAAAGCATCACGCACTCACACACACTTTCATTGCTTAACATTGAACCTCCTGCCTATCCAGTTACACCATTCAGAGAAGGCTGTTTTAGTTGCAACTGCCACAACAGAAGTCTGACTCTTAAGGGGAGAGAGTACACTTTTGTCAGCATGACCTCATCGATGTGTTGCAGAAAGTTTGGTATCAGAGAGTTTTGTGAAGGCTTAAATGTATTATTCTCAGGGAAAGTGGCTTACACAGACTCACACAGTCACGTACAACTTTCCCATGTTGAGCATTGAATCTCCTACCTTTCCAGTTACATAATCTAAAGAGCACTGTATTAGTCACAAGTACCACATGTGAAATTTGACTCTTAAGAGAGAGTGCACTTTTTTCAGGATGACCTCCTCAGTGTGTTTCAGAGAGGATGTTTCAGTAAAAAGAGGGATAAGGTAGCTGTGTAAAGAGTTAAATGTATACTTCTCATGGGAAGTGGAAATAGCACCAAGCTTTACACATACGTACACAAGTTTTCCACGCTGAGCATTGAACCTCCTACCTATCTAGTTATATAGTCTAAAAACCACTATATTGAATGCAAGCACTGCAGGAGAAGACTGCCTAGAATAAGGTAAAATAGGTCATTTATACTTCTTTAAAATCTGCTGTTTGGAACAGCTGGTACTGTGCGTCACAGGTTGTGCAACAAATGCATATGTGTGCACAGGGAAATGTAACATCACTGTGATTGTTACATGTAATTCCATACTTCTCTAATGAAATTTAGTTTCTACCCTTCGCATTACACCATAAAGGGATTACTGCTTCACAATATTTAAATAACACAATTAAAGCACAGTGATAACTTACTGAAGCAGGAGGAGTGAACAGAGAGACAGAGACATATGCAGGGAGAAATAGCAACAATATGGTTTGGGGAACATGTAAGAACATCTGCATGGTGTATTACTCTTACTTAGTAAATCATCATTAATCTGAGATGCTCTGTACAATAAAGTGCTTACTATAAGGACAAATATGGGGTAGGAGAGGACTGCAAACATGAAGACATAAGCACTTGGCTTAATAACGTTCCCAGTTGGTGCTGCAATGTTTTGGCAAATGATGTATTGCTGCTCTATTCAAATAGTATGTTAATGAAATGTTGTATATGGAGAGAAATATAGACTTTTGCAAATAAGTTCTCATGAATTAATACAGTGACCTACAGCTGTAATAAAACCATATGCAAAAACATCACTCTACCAACAGGGTAATTATCTCAGCAAGCCACATAGGAACTCATGTCATTACATCCATCAGACTAAGAACTGCTGCATTAACTATTTCACAGTATTGGCTTTACTATGTATTCTCACAGTACAGCAGATTTAAGCAAACTTGTGTGAAAATAATAGGGCAACTGCAGATTAAATTTAAATATTCAACTTTTGCAATAAGATGTTAAACAGCATTCACTGTCATTCAGCATTGCTGTGCTATGCCAACTTCTGCACAAATGCAGAGCACATAAAGTGAAGGCTTCTCCATGGGCTATTTCTGGTCATATGAGATAGGTGTGCAAATCTATTTTTTGACCAGATTGAACATGTGAAAAAGAGTGGATAGGACACAGGTGAAAATGTGGTTTTCAAGCAGAGGGTAGATCACAGGGGAAAAATATAGGAATCTGCAGGAGGATTGTGGGAGCACTATAGCTATCCACCTCTTCACAAGATAAATGTACAATTGTACATGCAATTCCATGACTTTCTGAGAGTCACCTCACAAGTCATGGGTGACAACAACCACAGAATAATGTTGTATGACCAACTGGACCAAATCATATTTTATTTTGTGGGACATGTGCCCATTTTGTATTATTTTTTTGGGAGACAGAGAGGAATGTTGGGAAATGTGCTTAGTAATGAGAGGGTCAGCTAATTAGGGTAGCTTTGGCAGCATGCACAGACATACAGGACATACAAGACAGACAGGGATGGTGATGGAAACAAAAGTTTAGGGAGCACCACACTTGGAAAGAGGTAGTAGACATTGGAGACACACCACATCCAGCACCCTTATATCTTTATTTATTGATTTTATTTATTTAACATTTGTTTACTGGGAAAGTCTGACTTGGAACAAAGCCAATTTGCAGTGGAGGCCTAGGTAGAAATGCTCCAGACACATGTTTTTGAAATGTGGGAGGAAACTGGAACACCTAGAGGAAACCCACATGAACAAAGGGAGGACATGCAGACTCCGCACAGAAGACACTTCAGCCAAGAATCGAATTGAAGAACCTCTTGTTGTGTGGCAACAATGCTACCACTGCATCACTGCGCCATCCACTGCATCTGTCATCACTGTCTCCTGCAGCAGCTCTCTAAGTCAGTGATGGATGTGGTTGTCTTTGTATCTGACGCAGGACCTTTTCACCCCTGCTAATACAAGTACTGTCAGCTCTAGGTAACAAAATCTTCATCCACTGGTACTTTTCCCAGAGAGTACTTCTGCACCAGCACCCAGAGCAGAGCTACCTGACATAGCTGGAAAGGTAGGGCAGAGGTTGTGGAGGCAAAACTGAGAGGTTGTGATTCCAAAGATCAGGATGTCTGTGCTGTCATCTGTGGTGTTATAGGGTACCGAGCCGCAACAGATGGTCTACCTCTCTATGTTGTTGGTCATTTATTTTTCAGCAGCAAGGTATGAATCAGCAGAATGTTAATGAATTATAACTCTCACAAAAAGAGAAACAGAGAAAGGGCAGGGGGAGACAAAAAAAACAGATAATAAGATATGTAGCATGATATATTACCATATTTTTAAATAAACTTTGTTTGGCAATACAAAAACAATTATGGTAATTTACTATTGTACATCTTTGCCAGATCCAGATATGATACAAAGGTATTAGCATGTTATAAAATAAACAAATCTCACTGCTATGATATGACAAAGAGCAGCCTCTACTTCCATATGATGGATAGGCTATATGCATTCATATGTAATAATTGAAATTACTATAACTGAATTGTTCCTGATGTTTTATTGCTATTAATGTGTTATAAATACCTCAGCAGTAATAAAAAGTAATAACTGCTTCTTGATATTGAACCCACAGACATTTAATCTGGTGTCTTCATTGCCTAATTCAAGCAGCAAGAGTTATTGTGGAAGGCATGCATTGTTGAAATCAAGGTTGAGGTATGCCTGCACAAGATGCTAGTGATTGAGGGAATGAAAATAAATTTCTGGCTTGAATGTGGACCTTAGTTATACTTACCCATTGCCCCTCTGAGGCAAGTTAATCTCTCCTGGTGTATCTCATGGTCTGTAGCTATTTCCTCTTCCACTGTACAGTTCAAAAAGATGTATATCTATATCTATATATATCTATCTATCTATATATATATATATATATATATATATATATATATATATATATATATAGTTTACTATCGAAAGGGTGATCAGACTCTGTTCGAATTCTGTATGTCCGATCGCCCAATTCGACAAGCAAAAAAAAAAAATGTTGAAATGCACAACAGAGAATGATAGTGTGTATTCGCTGTTGTGAATTTCAACATTCTGAATGTAGATTGCACTATAGTGGGAGTCGAACATGTACCTTTTCTCTCACTGTAGTGCAATCTCAAAGTTTGTAAATATAAGTAAGGGGAGTGTGGTGGGGCACAACCCCCCACATGGAGGGTGCAGGGGGACTTGCCCCTTGCAAAAGTGTTTTGTTATTGTTGACCACAAGTGCAGCATTTTCGGTAAGGTCGACATTTTTGATATTTTGACTTTACCAAAATGCTGCATTCTACATTTTTTGTGTTCGGTGTTGTGATTTTCAATCATTTGATTCGGACATCTGAACACTTGATATGATAGTAAATCTATATATATATATATATATATATATATATATATATATATACACACACAGAGAAAGAGAGAGTAACTGCAAAGACCAGCCCAGCCACCACAGCAAGAGTAACTCCAATAAAGTCTGTTTCAATAAGTAGAATTCACATTGTGAAATAAAGACAGCTTTAATAAAATGTAATAAATAAAAAAGGTTTAAAAAGAATAAGCACTTTCAGATCATATAATCCTTCCTCAGATCCATTCACATCAATGAAAACTGAAACCCAAGCATATATTTGAAGGCAGAACCAGTGTACATATCATATCTGCCAGTCTAATGTCACTGATGTGCTTAGAAATTGCAATCTGTATAAAAATTAAAAACATACTTCTTGTTTTGATTCAGCTTTATAAAAATATTCTCTGTAGATATAGGCTTACATTTTATTCCAGCTACACGCTCAAAGCTGAATGATATTACTTTAAGCTTAAAGATGTTAGGGCAGAGAAATTATGTTAAAAACCTTGTATAAGGATACGCATACTGGTGTAATTGCCCATTTCAAGAAACCCAGCACTGATATCCCACAAAACAGAGCTACTCTTGATCCTTTTATTAATTATTTTTATGAAGAATACTCTGATTAGACATATTAAGGAAAATATGGGGCATAGCTTTTATTTTAGAGTGATACAACCTATGAAAATGAATAATGGAGGAGGTGACACTGATAACGTAACTGAAAGGGCTGAAATATCATGGACTGGAAGATTGCATGCACACAAACTACTGGGACTTAATACTAACTATCCATTAAAGGCAGCCCTAAAAGGAAGGAAGTTGAAGAGAGACACCTTTCATTGGCTGTATTATATTTTATCAATAGAGGGTGTTCGCTTTATATGTACACTGATTGCTTCTGCCCTCTAATATATGCCTGGGTTTCAGTTTTGATTGATGTGAACTGATTGGAGGAAGGATCATATGATCAGAAAGCGCTTATCCTTTTTAAACCATTTTTATGATTATTTTTTTTATTAAAGCTGATTTTAATTCACAACGTGAATTCTACTTATCGAAACAGACTTTACTGGAGTTACCCTGGCTTTGCTGGCCGTGTTGGTCTTTGCAGTCACTAGTTTTCTTTTGTTACACAGCTCTTTAGTGGGAGGCTTCTTATTTGTGATTTTGGTTTTATCTATCTAGCTATATCTATCTTTATCTATATATCTATCTACATCTATATAGCTATATCTCTCTATCTATCTATCTATCTATCTATCTATCTATCTATCTATCTATCTATCTATCTATCTATCTATCTATCTATCTATCTCTATGTATCTATCTCTCTATCTATCTATCTATCTCTCTATCTATCTATCTATCTATCTATCTATCTATCTATCTATCTATCTATCTCTCTATGTATCTATCTCTCTATCTCTCTATCTATCTATCTATCTATCTATCTATCTATCTATCTATCTATCTGTCTATCTATCTATATAAAATCACGAGTAGCTACATTGGCTGGCTTGATAATTAGTGCCACATGATAGACGGGTTACAGGTCCATGTACTTATACAGCTGAGGGGCATTTGCAGTCTTAAATTCAGTCTCCTATAAGGTTAGGAGATCTTGCTTCTTAATGTCACTCTACTGGTGATGACATTTTTTCCCCAGTGCACTGAAGACAGCCTTGGCTACGTTATTCCAAGCCTCAGCTTTATACTAAGACCTGAAGCAGCCTACAACTGTAGCACTTCATGAGGAGTGTCACAAATATCGTGGGTCCCTCAACACCCCATAGTCGTGTTCCAAATTTAGTACCATTCTTTCCTTCACCAGTCATGTCAGCAAAAGCCAAGTTAACAAAATCTGTCTGCATTTTTGCCCATTTCAGACCTCACATGTAGCTGGTTTTGTGCAAAGTTGCACAGCCTTGCCAACTGCATCTGTGCAATTGAAAGTAGATGGATTCCTTGGGACTGCTCACATCACATAGCAGTAAAAATGTGAAACATGGCATTGCGTTTTAACTTGTGCGACTCTCAGCCTATTGACACAGATTCTAGTGGTCAACAATGGAATGATTTATGGCATGGCTTTTAATCCTTGATGGTTGGAAGGAGAAAGAGGTTGAATTGTGACATATTGTCATGTTGAGGCTTATACAATGTTAAAATATTATTGTACCAGCTAGGACTCAAACCCATGACATAAAGCATATAAACATTCAACTATAGCTTATTAACTGACATTGCCACAGGAAAACTACCTTTCAAGCATCAACATTAGATGTGTACTAATTTCAAAATGAATGGAGATACACTTCAGAGAGGCCTGCATGTGTGTGATTTCAATTAGTCCTGATAATGCATGTTCATAGGTTCATAGGTAGGTACTAGGCTATCAGTCCTGGGGCCTATACAAGCCCAGGCAAAAAGGTACCCTGGCTTTTGCCACCCAAGAAAATTATTTTCCTGTGCCACTGTCAAGCAGAGGCACAGAGGTGATCCCCGGGGTGAATTTCCTATTTCCCATCCAATCATCAAGATTTTTCTTGAAGAGTGCTAATGAGGAGCTTTGTTTGATATAGATAGGTAGTTTATTCCAGAGTAAGGGAAGTCTCTGGGACAGGAATCTATCCCTCTGGCATGTTCTGTTTATTGTGGTGACAAGATTTAGGTCCCTAGAGCATGTAGCTTGGAGGGATTGGGATTTCTTTAAGTGGACCATGTCCAACAGCTCTGGGTTTTGACATAGCTTTGTATGTTAGGCAGAGATCACCTCTGAGTAGGTGATATGCGACGGAGTAAAGCTGGAGTTTTTTGAGACGGTCTGCGTAGGGCATCTGTTTGAGACTGGTAATCCTCTTTGTGAGGTATTTCCACGGCCTTTCCAGTTGTTGTAGATGTCTTGTGAGGTACATACCAAAAGGGGCGTTGTACTCTATAATGGGTCTAATGAGTGATGAGTAGAGGGGAACAATGAACTCTTTTTTTCTGGATGAGAAACCTTTTGTGATGAGGTGTGCCACATAGAAGGATTTCCTGACTACTGTGGTGATGTGATTATCAAAGGAGAGACTACTGTCCACCTGTGCCCCACGGTCTCTTATCACACTTTTGGTGTTAAGTATACTACCGCCTATGTTGTAGTTCATGGGTACAGAGTTTTTATCAAAGGGGATGACAATGCACTTTTTGGCATTGAGCTTGAAGCCATGGCTTTGACACCAGACATCTGTCTCAGTGAGGCCCTTTTGTAGGATGTCTACATTGTTAGGAGTTTCGATTATGGCTCCTAGTTTGCAGTCATCTGTGAACTTCATTAGCCAAAGACCTTCTGTGTTAGCCTGTACTTCAGAGAAGTAGATACCAAACAGGAGAGGACCCAGGACTGAACCCTGTGGTATTCCACTTGTCACTGGTCTGAAGTCGGATTTGGAGTCTGCTACTTTCACAGTGTGGGTTCTGTCAGTGAGCCAGTTGGCAACCCATCTTGTGACATAGGGATTTATACCTAGTTTAGTGAGTTTATCTATAATTCCAGAGTGGGGGATGGTGTTGAAAGCCTTGGCAAGATCTAGATAGGCTGTGTGAACCACCTTACCCTTGTCTACTGCTTTGGTGACTGCTTCAAAGAAGTCTATAAGGTTTAGGAGACATGATCTGCCTTTTACAAACCTGAACTGGGTGAGGTCCAGAGTTTGGAGATTACCAATGTTTTTGTTTATAAGTTCCATGATGATACATTCCATGGCCTTGCAGACCAGGCTCATCAGGCTAATGGGGCAGTAGTTCCCGGGGTCCCTTGTGGAGTGGGATAACCATCACTGTGCGCCATTCAGCAGGCACAAAGCCTGACGTGAGGCTATGATTGAACAAGGTACTTAGGTGGGGTGCCAGTTCGTTCTGTAGTTTATGTAGAAGGCAGTCTGGGATGTTGACTGGTCCCATGGATGCTGTGTTCTTGGCTTTGGAGAGTGTGGTTTTTAGCTGTGCAGCCGTGATTACAGGAATTTTGCATTTTTCCGGTATAGAGATGGGCTCTTTAGTGGGTGAGAGGGGGGTAAAGTTAGCACTGAACCTATCTGCCAGGATGTTGGCAATATCAATTGGGTCTGTATATTTAGTGCCATTGTGTTGTAACTCAGAGCAGATCTGAGTGTTGCCACTGAGATTCTTGACATAGCTATAGAATGCTTTGTGGTTGTCTTTAGAATCAGTGGAGATTTTGTTTTCATAACTAGCTTTGGAGGATTTTATCAGGGATCGCAGCTTCTTACTGAGGCTGGCCAGGGAGCTCCTCTACTCATGGGATTTTATTCTCTTTTGCAACAGTTTCTTCCTCCTGTTGTACTGTTTGTTTATGGCAGGGGACCACCATATTGGCTTCTTTTTTTTGGAGGATAGCATCTTGGTTCTGTTTGGGATAGTACAATCCATGCACTCATATAAGTGCTTATAAAGTGCAATTGTGTAGGATTCAGTAGTCGCAACTGTATTGTCCATCTGCATGGGTGTCATGAAGTTCACCACTTCTGTCTTAAGAAGCATGAAGTTGGCTTTGGAGAAATTTTTACCATGGTTTCCTTAATGGGGGGTGGGGGCAGGATGTGGATATCTAGGGTAATTAGCATATGGTTAGATCGGACCAATGAGGCGTTGACTTCAGGTGTAGAACACCGGTCACTCATGTTGGTAATGACTAGATCTAGGATATTGTTGCCTCTGGTGGGGGTGTAGATAAGTTGATCCAGGGCATTGGAGTTTATGAATTCCAGAAAGTGGTGAGTGAAGAAGTTGGTACATGAGTAGTTTTCCCAGTTAATGGTGGGGTAGTTGAAATCACCCATTATTAGGGTGTTTGGTTGAACCCTGATATTTTCCAGTACATCAAGAAAAGAGGATTGGGAATCTTGAGGCATGGTGGGTGATCTGTAGCAAGCTACAATTTGGATTGCAGTTTTGCCCAGAGTTAGTTGCACTTGGATAACCTTGGCTGCATTATGCTGAGCAACTAGCCTGGAGGTGTGGATATCCTTAATGAGTATGGACACACCTCCGCCTTTGGTGTTCCGGTCCAGGTTACATGGCCAAAAAGTGTGGTATGAGTTATAGCTTGGTAGTGCAGGGGTGCTCTCTGGAGCCTTGAACCAGGTCTCAGTCACTGCACATATATCAATGTTCTCCATTTTAAGGAGTGCCTTGAGTGAGTGCATTTTGAGATTTAGACTTCTAGCATTGAGTAGCATCACCCTCAGTTTTTGCTTGCCTGTTCCTGTTATGGTGGTGAATTTGTCATTTGAACCTTACCTAAAAAAGGCACTATAGGGGCGGCAAGAACCTTAGCCAGTATCCAGAATCCCAGGTGTGACAGGTGCAGGCCATCTCTGGCAAAGCATCATGGTCTGTTGATCATGTCATCCCAGGCAGACAGATATTGGATCCCTTTAGAATGGCACCAGAAGCTTAGCCAATTATTGAAGTCAATCATTTTGTCCTTGTACTGTGGCATCATTCTGGGTGATGGCAGAATGATACCCAGGGCTATGGTCATACCTGTCTGGGCTACAAGTTTGGAGAGATCTTCCCTGTCTCTTTTCATGTAGTCCAGGGAGGTACGTCTCAGGTCGTTCACACCAACATGGACAATGACAGAGTCATATTTGTACTTGTTGTGGAGTGACCTGAGTGCGTGGGTTATGTGGCAGATCCTGGCACCCGACAGGCTGCTGACAGTAACCTTCTCCTTGTTTGGCCTAGTGAGTGGGACATCAGTGTGCCCGACTATAGAGTCACCTATGACTAGTGTGTTGGGTATGTTGTTTTGCCTTATTGGTTGTGGTTGAGTGGCACACTGAGTCTGTGGGCTATGTGTCATTTGGTTTGTGTTGGGGGGTGGAGGTTGCTTGCATTGCTGCTTTGGAGGTCTCTGTTGCTTGAGCAGATTATTACTGAGAGCCTCCGTGAATGTTTTTGTGTTTCTATGTGTGGATTTTGGTGGTGTAGATTTAGTGAGACTATGTGATGAGTGTGGTGTGGTGCAAGAGTTTACCTTCTCCTCTTGACTGTCAAGTTCAGTCTTGATTGGAGAGAGCTTTACCTCCAGTTTGGCTAGATAAGTGCATCTCTCACAGGTTGTAGTGTTGGGTGGTAGGAGGAGAGGGTTGTCCGTGTACATGAGGCAATTTTTACATTGTCCCAAGATGCCCAGATTCATTAGATAGACAGGAGAGAACACTGGGAGCTGACCCTTGGACATGCCCGAATAAAAAACTATTCCTCTAGATAAGTGAGGAAAGTGAGTACAAGAGCTGTTTTTCTCTAAGCAAGTGAGGAAAGTAAGTACCAAAACTGTTTTCCTCTAGGTAATGAGGAAGGTTGAGTGCTGTAGTAATTAGTAGGTTATTTAGTGCTTACAAGTTCTGAACAAGTGCTGATCACGAATAAGCAAATTCAATTGCTAAAACTAAGAATCTGTATCTGGACTAAACTAGTTACAGGAAAGGGGGGAAACAAGTGCAAATGCGGGCTTTTAAATCAAAAAGTTGAGAGAGATGGAAAAACTGCCCAAACGGCCACTAACTACAATTTCTGAGCCAAAACCACTCCTCATGTGGTAGATAGGTTACCTAGTGCTTACCACTCCCACTGATAAGCTAGAAGGCTTCCATCCAACACAGAAAGCTTGGGGGGGGGGGGCTCAGAAGCTTACATACAGTCCTGGATACAGCAAATCTGAATCTGGACTACACTAGTTGCAGGAAAGGTATTTATATAAATATATATATATATATATATATATATATATATATATATATATATATATATATATATATATATATATAGAAAAGTAGCTAAAACAGTAGTAAAAGCAATTCAAATGCAGTGCAAGCTAGCACACTTGAGCATACCTCTCAACCTCTTAGAGGAAGAAATCTGGACAAAGCCATACATAAAAGTGGGACAAAGGCCCAAAAGTAGGGACATTTTTTAAATATTAGTCATACAAACTTCAAAAGTTGATAGAATAACAGGTTTTACATTAGCATTAATTTTCTGAAGGGTATGATGTCTGAAAACTCAAATGTCTGTCATTATTTTCTAACTTAAATCTTTAATAATTTGCCAGTAATTTGCAGGAAAACCACAATTTTATGAAAAACAGACTGAAATATGAGGCAAAAATCTGTACAGTTGAGAGGTATGCACTTGAGTATGTAGCAATGTTAGACCAAACAGTTTAAAAAATGCAATTAAATTAAAAATGACTAAAAACAAGTTCAGAAGCAGTCTATTAGGTAGAATGAGGTAAAGAGATGGGACTGTGGGGAGTGTCCCAGATCAAATCTACAGTTGGGGCGGGCAACTGCAAAAGCCTCCAAATTTAAACAACAAGACAGGAATAGGGAGGTTGGGTATGGGAAAACCAACACCTTCAGCAGAGATCTGAAAAACTATACAGTGAAGCAAAAATAACAGTGCACAACTCTGAAGTCAGCCAGCAATGATATAAAATTAGTCAAACAATTACAAGTACACAACTCTGAAGTGCCAGAAAAATATACTCAGTTCTGTATATCTCCAGATAGTTTGAAGAGCACTCTGTCAGGACACAGGAAGGCTCCAGCAATGATATGCCTATGTGAAAATCAGTATTTCTGTTTATAAATATATTTCGGATGGATGCATTTGAATGAGCTGTGTAATGCAGGTTGGGGTATGTTACATACATACTTTACAAGACATAACTAGTTAGGATATATGGTAAAACAAGTCCTGCGGACTGTAAAGTTGTGCTCAACCACAAACCAAGTAGTTTGAACAAAAATGTAGAACACAGCATCACAGCAAACCAATAAAAAACAGATGGCAAAGAGCAGTGTAAAATCCAAACAGACTTTTATTCCAACACAGGTGAGCGCTTTCGTGATAAATAAATGAATATGAGATGCTGCTGATTTTTTGTATCGTCTGAAGAAGCGATTTTATTGCGAAAGTGTTCAGTTAGGATATATGATGAGTCATGATGATAAAGTATTGTGCCCATCATATATGCAAGTGAATAATTTTAAATTGAATATCATCATTATCATCATTATCACATTTAAAAAACTGCAACCACATGAGCTTGAGGTTATATATGAAACATTAATGATATATGCTAAATAGAAAAGTTTAGTTATGCAAGCATTATTGCTACATTTTTCACAAGAAGCATGTTTAGCAGTGTCATTTTTGTTTAGTGCTACAGTTCTAATCAAATGTTGTGAGAAATGGGATTCTTACACCCTTTGTAAAACTATCATTGTGTTCTTTATCTAAACTCATTGCTCCTATACCTTGTCCCACAGAGATACGTCTGTGACAGGTGGAAATTCTCCACTCAGTAGTATTCAAAGTGCTGACAGAAGTCCATCATTGCCAGGTGTGTTTACACTACAAAAGACAACCTAAACTAAATGTTTCACTTTTTTTCCTTAGGAAGGGAACTATGTTTGTGTGCTGCCAAGTGGAAAGCAAATGCAAATTAAAATGAAAAAAAAAATACATATTGTGAATAATTGCAATGTGATCTCTAAACAGGATTTGAACAATGCATCAAGAGCCTTTCTTCTCTTAATTCACTTCAGTTACACCTGCTGCCAGTTGCTTTTGTGCTACATAAGGAAATCCTAAACTAATTTTTTTACTTTTTTCCTTAGGTAAGAACTGTGTTTGCATACTGCCAAGCAGAGATCAAGTGCAGATTAAAAAAATACATCTTGTGACTAATTTCACTCAGTTCTTTTCATTTATGCCTTGGGCACAGAATTGGACATCTGTCAGGTGCATTGCCTACACTATTTATTTTATTTATTTATTTTATTTTACATTTGTTGACTGGGAGAGTCCAACTGGATTATGAGTCCATTTTCAGTGGAGGCCCGGGGAGAAAAGCTCCAAAAGAAATTTTTTTTATAAAACATAGTTTTAAGGACAGAATTTTGACATACAATTTCCATAGAAGAGACTTTGACATACATATTAACTAACAGATAGGATACATTTGTTCTCTACAATATGATATTAAATTTTAGAAGATATTCCTAAGTTTAGGATTCCTGTGATAGATTTACTATCAGAGTAAAAGCAGAGAGATGTAGAATAAAGCTCCAAGAGAACAGATGATGCTCGCTATAGTTGAGAAGGATAACAAATTGATTTACTATATGTCTTCGCCTGGTTTTAGTTGAGAAGGATAACAAATTGATTTACAGTATGTCTTCTGGTTTTAGTTGCTTATGGAAAGCAAAACATTGCTGGGGTAGTTTTCCCTAACTCCTGGAGAGATGGGATGAGCAGTAGATTAACAGTCCTAAGTGGGCACAGTACTATGATTGGTTGGCTTAGCAGAGGTACTTATGTTAGGTGAAGTTTTCTAATGAGAAATTAGCCAGGCAGGATACAGGAGCACAGTAGATTATTCAAAAAGTGAGTTTTAACAAGTTTCTTGAACCATGATGGGGATTTGTTGTCAGTTATGTGGGCAGGAAGGGAGTTCCAGGTTTTTGCTATACAGTGGCTATGCACAGACTTACCAGCTTCATTGTTATATTTGGTTACTTTGAGGAGGTTTTGTGTGTTAGACCTCAAGGGCCTGGTGGTTGTATAGGGTTGCAAAAGATTTTGTAGGGCTGGGGTGTTTTCAGAGTTATGTATTATTTTGTGGGCTAGTGATAGTTGATTGAGTTGAAGTAGTAGTGGTACTTATAGCCAATTGAGTTTTTTTAGGCATTCACAGTGATATGTTCTGATGGGAGAGGTTGTAGCGAATTTAGCTTTCTTATTATAACAACTATCAAGTTTGTTTAGATCGGATTTGCGAAGATTTGCAAGCATGGGAGAGGCATAAAGTAGGGTGGATAGTAGGTGAGCCCTTGCTATTGTAGTTTTGGAGTGTTTCATGAGGAACTGTTTATTGTGATACAGTAGGCCAAGTTTTTTATGTACTTTTTTATGGTTGTAGAAATATGTAGGTCAAATCTAAGGTGATTATCTATTTCAACCCCTAAGAGTTTGGTATGATTGGTGGGGGTGATTGTGGTCCTGTTAAAGGAGGAGATGAAGAAAGAATCAGTGGGAGGTGTGGCCCTGTGGGAGCTAAAGAGTACTAGCTTTGATTTACTTGGGTTCAGAATGAGCCTTTGGTTTGTAATCCAAGTTTCTGCTAGGGAAAAGCATTCTTGTGTTAGGGAGTGAAGGATGACAATTAATTTGGCTGCTCATATTATGGTGGTATCATCTGCATATTGCACTACTGAGGCTTTAGGAATACTGTTTTGGAGCTGATTGGTGAAGAGGGTAAAAAGAAGTGGCCCCAGGATTGAGACTTGAGGTACTCCTAGGGAGACTGGTAGGGAGGGGGAGAGTTGGTTTTGCCACATAACAGCTTTTCTCCTTCCCTATAGGTAGTTTTTGAACCAGGAGATGGCAGGGGTGGTAAGGTTTAGAGTTGCTAGTGAAAGAAGGAGTTTATTGTGGTTAACCATATTGAATGCTTTGGACAAGTCAAGGAAGGTGGCAGATACAAGGAGTCCATTGTTTCTGTGAGTATAGTGTGGTGGTGGTGCTATGGAAGGGTCTAATGCCATGTTGTTGTATTGCTATTAGATTATTTTCAAGGAGATATTTCATTAGTTGCTTGTGTATTACCCTCTTTAAAATTTTAGATAAAGGGGGTAGTATGGGTATAGGGCAGTAGTTATTGAGTTCCAGGGAGGTCCCCCCTTTATGTAGAGGGATGATATGTGATATTTTTCATAGCTTGGGTACCATACACTAGATGATGGATCTGTTAATTAGGATGGAGACAGGATATGATATGGCTTCTGCAGCCAGGTGGAGGTATTCAGCGGGTAATTTATCTGTGGCTAGAGAAGTTGGTTTGAGCTTGCAGAGTAGTTTTTCAATGGATTTGGTTGGTTCTGGGTGGAAGCTGAACTTGGGGCAATTGTTAGTTGGGAGTGGGGGGGTGGATTTGCAGGGGTGGGGATGTTGTCATAGGGTTGGTTGTTTGCAAGGTCTGGATGGTTTCTGTAAAGTATTTATTAAATTGAGTGGGGATGTCTTCTTGGTTGTTATCTATTTTTGGGGTTGGGGTAGTTGTTTTACCTGGTTGTAGAATAGAGTTAATTGCTGCCCAAATTTTTTGTAGGTTGTTCCTGTGCTTATCCTGTAACCTTTGGTAGTAAGATGTTTTGTCTGTTTTGGTGAGTTTTTTGGCTTTGTTACGTAGTTCAACATATATTTGTTTGTTCAATTGGGATTTACTGTTGAGGTAGTTGGTTTAGGCCTTGTTTCTTTTTATGAGGAGGGATTTTGTGTCTGGGGTTAACCAGGGGGCATATTTAGTTTTAGTTCTTGTTGTTCTGAAGGGGACATGATGGTTAAGGGTGTTTAAGAAGGCAGTATTGAAATATAGTACAGCTTCATCAAGAGGTAGGTTATTTAGGGGGGGTCCAGTTGCACATTGTTAGGTCATTTATAAAGGTGGAGCAGTTAAAGTGTTTTTTGTTTCTAATTAGGCGCATTAGATATTTGCGACAGTTGTGGTGATTTTGATCTGAGTAAGAATGTGGCTTGGTGGTCACTCAGGGTGTCTGGTAGACAACCTGCTAGGGATATCAGTGATGGGTGGGATACGATTATCCAATCTAGAGTGGATTGGTGTTTGGTTCTCTTGTCTGTTCTTCTGGGGAAAATGATGAGTTGGGCTAGGCCATGTAGGTTGAATTGGGAGAGTGGGTTATGACTGGAACAGTGTTGCCAGTCAGTATTATGGTCTCCTAATACTATGCTTTCCAGGGGGGGGGGGTTAGATCTCCATTCTAGGAGGTTTTCTGTAATGGGGATATTGTTGCCTGGAAAGATGTAGCATCCTATGATGTTGATGTGTTATACTATCATTAAGTTTTAGTTTTGTTAGAGTGAGTTCAACTTTATCGAGGTCTGAGGTTGTTATGTCTACTTTCTCAAGGATGAGGTGAGATTTTTACACTATAGCAACCTCCCCCCCCTTTTACCTATTCTATCACTACAAATTATATTGAAACCTGGTGGAGTGATTTCATTGTTGTGGTTGCCTGGTTTAAGCCAAGTCTCTGTTAGTCTGACTATCTCAGGTTGATAAAGGAGAGTAGTGCATGAAGGTCGTGGACTTTGTTTAGTATACTTCTGACATTTAAATTTAAAATGAGGAATGTGGATTTGTCTCGGTGGAGTAGGGTATCATTCAGGTTGAGGGTTGGGGCTCCTAGATTTTGTGGTGCTGGGTTTGGGTATCTATCACTGCAGCTAATGAGTTGGCTTCTGAGGTAAAAATAGAGTTTGAGTAGTTTGTTTAGGGTTTTAAAGTTCTTTATAGTTGTTTGGGACTGGTAGTGTGATGGTTGTAATCTGTGTGCATAGTGGTGAATAAAGAAGGTTTGGTAGTGATATGGGACTAGTTGAGTAAAAGGGCATGTAGTAATAATGTTAGTGGAAGTAGTTTTTCTTGGTATGTGGATAAAATTAAGTTGTTTTTGGTGATTGGTGATAGAAGTTAGCAGTGGGAGGGTGGATACCCCTAGGAGCAATAGTAAAAGATGTATGTATGTGGGTTTGGGTAGTTTGGGCATGGTTTGGTTGGGTTTGGTCATGAGTGAGAGATCTGCTTGGGATGGGGTGGGTGTGGTGGATGATGAGAAGTGTTGCTTGTGATTGTAACGTAGTTAGATGGAAGACTGTGCTTTACAGGATGTAGAATAGTGGAAGAGAAGGAAATGGGTACAGGGGTGGGGCAGATTCAGTGATTGGCATGAGGGGAGTGGCTAAGTTTAGTTGAACTGTAGCACTAGTGGGGGTGGGTGGAAATAGGGGACAGGGAGGGGAGCGGAGTGAGCCCAAGTGCAGCGAGCTAACACTAACTCCAATTATATCCTAAGCACGATCCATGGTGTGGAGGGCTGAGAAACAATACTAGGCAGTTTTGCTCTACATAAGGTAGCCTACACTAAATGTTTCAATTTTTTCCTTAGGCATGAGCTGTTTTTGCACACTGCTGAGGACAGACAAATGGAAAAAGCATTAGAAGAAAATATATGACAGAGAAAAAAACTGACAGCAATTTAAATGCAATCAATGGGTATATCTAGCAATGATCAGAGCAAGAAGTGCATTAAAGTGACACATTCATCCTCCTCACATCTCACTGCAATATCAGAAACTTACTTTGTGGGACATGTTATCGGATTTGACTTTAATGACAGATAATGTGAAATTGGACACACAACAGTTTACATGTTGTTAGCAATACTGAAAATGTCTGATTTTTTAGCAACAACATAATGGTATCAAAAAATGTGATTAAATATGTATTCATACCACCCCTATAAAATTATCATTTAAGTAAATTTGAACCATAAATCAGCTGTTATTTTACTCTACGTTTACTGCACTTTCACCTTATACCACAGAGAAAGTTACCTGACATGTATATTTTCTTCACTGAGTACTATCCAGAGTGCTGATTGCCATACAATGCTGCCGGTCTGGTTTGCACTTTATAATGTAGCCTAAACTAAATTTTTTCACTTTTTTAATTTAGCAGTGAAAGTTTTTTCATTCTACCAAGTGGTGCACAAATGCAGAAGGCAATATTTATCCTAAGCATTTACACAACGTTTTTGGAATAACAGCTTGAAGAAACATGAAATAAATCATCACAGTCTTTATCTAGCAATGATCAGAGCTACTACTGCATTACATTGATACATTCAGCCTTCTCACATCTCCTTGCCTCATCATTACTATTTTATATGCCTCACAGTATCACGATTTTAGATAATTCCATGGGAATGGAGAAAGGCATAGGGAGAAGAAGAAATGCTTTCATTGTTTACACAGCACACGAAAATAATATTGGCATAATTTTAAATGACTTATCTCTGTCATTTTTAATTAATACTGACCTTGAGTTTCCCACATCAGCACATTCATACACCAAAATAAGTGTCAATATTTAATATGATCTCCCACAATAAAATGAATTGTGAACAGGTTTTGAATGCTGCATCACCTATACTGTTTCTCTAAACTCAGTACATTTATGCAATATGCTACAGAGATAGGAGTGTGATAGCTTGAATTTCTTCACTCAGTTCTGACAAGACTGTTGAGGAAACTGCAAAAATGCTAGTCTTAATAAACAACTGTCTGTCTTTTCCTTGGGCAGTGAACTGCTCTTCAGTGCTACTGACAACTGCCAGTCATTGTACTGCAATTTCAAACAGTGAACAAACTATAAAAGAAAAAAATAATAATTTGTAATCAAGTATTCTGTATATACATTTAATTAAGTTTCTTATCATGCAAACAGGAACCTGTATGTGTTTTAACTCTCAAACAAGGGTACCAAAAACAATCTTTGAATAGTATTTCCCATAGTTGCCAGGAGAAAAAGTGCATAGATGTACTGATAATGTGGCATTGTATCGTCACATTGAAAGTGCAACAGAAACACATTATAAAAGTTGTTCTTTCTCATTTGACAATGAATGCCTGTATGATTGTGATATTACCAACAATTAGGATACCAATGTACTCACATAATATTAAACCAATACTTCAAACACTGCAGGTATATTCATCTCTTTCTTTATGTTCTTCATTCCCTTTCTAGGCTTTCTTCATAACAATTATATCTCTGTTTTATTGCATATGTTATTAATATCAATACTTAAAGTACTCCTTTGAGTATGAACACAATTTCTTACTAAGGGCCAATAACTGTGGTCATTAAAGCCTGCATTTGACTATAAGGAATGTTGCTTTATTAAATCAGTCATGCACTTTTAGACTTTGTAGTAAGTCTCTTCTCCCTGATGCAGTTTCAGTAAGTGTACATCAAACAGGAGAATGTGATACTCTGATTATTCCTGTAGTCAGAGTAATTATAAACACCTGCAAAGCATTAGCAGGTAATACTTCTCAATGCTCGTTCTTGCAGCGCTAAGGCATGTGTACGTAATTATGCAGCTGCTTATTCTATATTTACATTCCCTACCCTGTGCAGATTGTGGTATTCAGGAATGCTAATGATTTAGCACTTCATTTGCATACTCACAGTGCTCACAGGGCTGACTCTGCATTATCAAAGCTCTCAATAGCACAAGAAATCTGGACAAAGCCTAAAATAATGGGGACACAAAGGAACAAAAATAGGGACAGGATTTAAATATTGCTCTTATAAACTTTAACATCTGTGCAATATATAGTTAATTATGTACTTGTTTTCTATTTCATCTCGTACAGGGATATGGGACCCAAGAAGAAATCTGTACCCCACAAACCACAATACACAAATACTAAAAATGAGGTCATTATACAAGCCTTACATCACCATGGAGCTTTTCTGTTAGGGAGATATAGAGGTGACCAGTCTGCCTGAGAGAGGATATGGCAGCAGGAGGTCAATGACATTAATGCTGTCAGAGGGCATGAGAAAACTTACTCCCAGATCCGATACCAGGCAAGTGATATGACAACTTCTGGCTGCCACTGGGCAGTTGCAATGGCCTGGGAACAGGTGACTATAGGAGGTGGTCCTGCTTGTGAACCACCACTAACTGAAATAGATCCAAATAACTTTGAAGAGTGTTCTCTCAGAATCTTTTATATAGGCATTGATGTGGGTGACAGATCCAGAGTGTCACAGGCAGACCTTCCAGGTATGCAAAATGGAAGGCTCATTGTTATATCTTTATATATGTATATCTTAGATTTCCTGATATATATATATAGAGCCAGTGATAAGTGTAAGCCAGACAACACAGTCCTACAGAAAGAGAAGGGTGTTTTTTTTTTTTTTTTGGGGGGGGGGTTAGAATCCAACTGTTCATTACATTTTTGTATGACAACATTTTTAATTTGCACATCTGAAGGGGAGTATTCTTTTTTTTTTCTTGTTTCATTTGCATTGTGATATTTATCAACTTTCTTTCCCTTCCCTTCCTCACATACAGGGACATCTGAATTGCAGGCTGCTAGTCCACCTACAGATGGTAGGCACACATTTGGTTATTGCTATTACTGTATATAAGGTAAATTCAGGTCTATATAAAATTTAAATATCTTTGATAGAGATTAACATACATTTTGTATAAGTTTTATTCACTATTTCCATGTTTGTTGTTTTTATTGCTTATCAAGGGTGATCCTGAGGCTGGCACTGTGGAACTCCTAGCAGCTAATATCAGAGTATCTGTAGCCTCTCATGATGATGATGGTTGTGTTGAACAGGCACAGACTAGGGGTGCAGAGAGTCAGTCTGACACTAAGGTTGTAGTTTCCAAATCTCCTGCCTATATTTTGGAAATAGTATTCTTATGCATACCCATGACATGGAGATCTATGACATAGGACAGTTTCAGGGTGACACAGATGATCGGGGTAGTGTGATTACTCCAGTGGCAGAGCTGGTAGCTTCTCCATGTAGCCATTATGAGAGCATGGTGCCACACAGGAAGTTTGTTAGGAGTGGTTGGAGGAAGCTTGCTGTCCACATTCTTCTTGATGCTGGTGTGTCATTAGGTGCTCCCAATGTGTGTAGGGCTATAGTGGATGCACAAGCATGTTCCACCAGGGCTTTAGAAGAGATAGTATAACTATTACATTGTGCATTTTAACATACATGACTCCCTGAACTGTGTGGGCAACTCCTTGGACAGGATGAATGACACATTGGATCAGACAGTGTCTGTGATAAAATGACTGTTGGGGAGAGTGGGCATCATGCCTCTATACTGCAAAGATTTCTGCAGACTGTCCAGATTTTTGCCTCATATGTTTGGTCTATTTTTCATAAAATTGTGGTTTTCTGGCAAATTATTAGCAAGTCATTAAAGACTGAAAACAGAAAATAAAAGCCATACTGACTGCATAACCTTCAGAAAATTCATGGTAAAGCAAAACCTGTTATTCTATCAACTTTCTAAGTTTGTAAGAGCGGTATTTAAAAATTGTCCCTATTTTTGGGCCTTTGTTTCCCCATTATTTATAGCTTTGTCCAGATTTCTTGCTCTAAGAGGTTGAAAGGTATGGTGGGCATCCATGTGGCTTCATCTTCTGGTGTTAACAAATGTGGCTGTGCAAGATACCACACTTGTAGTGAAACAACATCCACTGCTCTGTCAGTGATTACTGTGCCCACACCCTGATGTGGTATGCCAAAGGGTCATGGTCTTGGACATGGTCATGTGGAGAGCTCATTCAGCAGACATCACTCACATAGGTAGCACCCCAGCTTATAGCAGGGCCATGGAAGTAGTAGTGCAACTCCTGGATGAGGTGGTTCTTGTGGTCTGAGGTGTTGATGCTGAACTGACCACTTTACCATGCACAGCTCACAACTGCCTGAGATGCCAGGATGTTGTGCTAGCACACTGCTTGTCTTCTTGCAGACACACGCATTGAAAAAAAATGTACTTGCTCATACCATCTCAGAGTTGAAACCTTTTCTGTTGATGTACCTCCTTCTCTGTCCCCCAGGTGGGGCTTTGATTTCTATGTGTGTGTAATCCATGGCCCCTAACACTTCAGGGGAACTGTGCTACTGCATGGAATTCCTTCATGTTTCTTGCTTTCTTCTGCAGGGTACAATGGAAATAGATGTGACCTCTTGCATGTAGTAGCATTAAATTTTAAAACTGATGTGACACCCCTAATATATCCCCCTTGGGTCTCTGGAAAGTACCAGCAGCTAGTATAGATAATGCTAAACATACCTTTGTTTCCACCAAGGTGTGTTCTGCATGATTTCTCTGGGGCCTGAGGCAGGGGTAGTAGAGGTTGCATATTTCCTCCACTGTTTACCTGTTCACCCTGTATCTCACAGCAATTTGTGTAGTAGGTCACAAGGGGTCCAAACACTATTCATCTTCTTCTTGGCTGAGGTCTGACAGCAGCTAAAGCAGCACTCTGATTTAAAGCCTGTTGCACAGACAATTCAATATTAGCAGCAACAATCCCTAACATGTTTTTTTTTCATAATTATATTTATGCTGTACTCCAAACAGTTTTGGTGTACAGGTCAAAAGCCTACATTGAGTGTAAATGATTGCTTTATAGTTTCCTGAATAGCTCCACCATATTGTATTGTTTAATTACCATATACTTGGACTCTTTATGTTGTCAGCATATTCTGCCATTAACTGGGTTTGACAGCTGTGCATATTTTTAGAGCCTTTTAATGAATATCATCTAATACACATATGTGTTGGCAGAGTAGCTGTTAATGAATTTGTCCCTTATAAATGATCATCACTTTATTTAATTTGTTAATAATGCCAGCCCTACTGATACCCACTGGTGGGGGGACCCATGGAAGAAAAGTGACCAATGTATGCATTCCACTATGTATAAATATGTCAGCATTTAAGTATACACTGAACTGTGATCAAGAAATTCAGATATGAATGGCAAAAATAGAAAATGTGTGTTTAACAAAGCATATGACATATAATAAACACAATAACATAGCAAACAACATAGCAAATTATAGTCAAACTGACACTATGTAAAGATATGTCTAGGCTAGGGAGCAGAATTCTTAGAAGAGGAATATACAATTTTTAATATTTACCAGAATAGTTAAGTCTAGTCTACAAGTTAGTTCATATATATATATATATATATATATATATATAGAGAGAGAGAGAGAGAGAGATCTACACACACACACACACACACACACACACACACACACACACACACACACACACACACACACACACACTACTGGAAAATCAGATGTTAAACTGCACACATATCTAAGGAGATTTAAAGCAACAACCCACTTTTAAAAGCTGTTAGGGATTTTCACAGAACTACTAGAGCAGATGTCTCTGGATTCCTAAATAATCTGGGTAGCATTGTGGAAAGCGTCCGCCATCTTGCAAGATAACCCTGATGCTGTATATTAATTCCACCCCTTGGTAAATCTATGGAGTAACTGCTATACAACAGATGTAACAGCTAATGAGATTATTCTATCTAAATGACTCTCATTACCTGTTACTTGCTTGTTCTGAACAATATCTTCTATAGCACTCAAATGAATCAGGGATAAACCTCATTAGAGCTATGGACAAATTCATAAATAATCAAGGACAGTCAGGGACTCTTTTATTAAATGTTAGTACTCTTAACCTTAGATGTTGGCAGAATAAGAGTGTGAATTAATATACGTTTTCTGAAGTAAATAAATCTACAGATCTAATTATTGTCATTATTTTCTTTAGGATAATTCACCACCTTTCTCCAAAGGGCACCAGTCTTACAAATGATTAAAAAGGACAGAGCTAAAATCTCCATCAAAATCAGGGACAGTAAAGAGGTATATGATGACCAATGGGCCTGCTTTGCAATTGCTGAATTTTTTCCAAATTTGGATGCCCCATAATGCCTCTTCTATGTCATGACTGTCACTGCCACGATTTAGGCTGCCTGTCTGCCTGCAGCAGCACTATTACTAACATACAGATGGAGCAGACAGTCCCTGAAACTGGCCAGCACCACAGGGCCACCTGTATACTGAATGCATAACTACATGCATCATGGGGGATCTTTGTACAGTCCAGATTACAGTGATTACAATCTGTGGGACCATATTACATAGGCACTGGTGGAAGACTTTATTAAAAAAACAAGTCTGAAGCCATCCTCTGTGTAAGTTGGAGATGGTTCTTGTACATACCTCTCTCAACCTCTTATCATAAGA
>NC_056731.1:1284171589-1284214089 GCF_019279795.1 Protopterus annectens | reverse complement strand
AGAGGAGAAACTACAGACCCTGGAAATTATCGCCCCATTACCTGTCACCTTTGGGCTTTCGAATACTGGCTAAGGCTCTTGCCACCCCCATAGTGCCTTTTTTAGACAAAGCCCAAAAGACAAACCCACCTCCATAGACAATACCAGAAACAAAAAACTAAAGGTAATGCTACTCAATGCCAGAAGTCTAACTTCAAGATGCATGCACTCGATGCACACCTCAGTATGGAGAAAATCGATATCTGTGCAGTAACAGAAACCTGGTTCAAGGCTCCAGAGAGCACCCCAGCACTACCAGGATTCAACTCATACCATTCTTTTCAGCCCCAGAATTTGGACCGGACTACTAAAGGTGGGGGAGTATCCATTTTCATCAAGGATACCCACACCTCCAGGTTAGTGGCATTGCACAAGGCAGCAGAAACCATTCACGTGCAACTAACAGTAGGCAAAACTGCTTTTCAGTTCATACCCTGCTACAGATCACCCACCTTGTCTCAGGAACCCCACTCAGCATTCCTGAGAACACTAGAGAATATGAAGGTCTCACCAAACACAATGATATTGGGGGATTTCAACTACCCAAACACTGACTGGGAAAACTACTCAAGTCCCAACTCTTTTGCCCAACGGTTCCTGGAGTTTATAAATTCAAATGCCATGGAACAACTGGTCACCACTCCCACAAGAGGGGACAACATATTGGACTTGCTCATCACCAACATGGGGGCTCAATGTTCCACACCAGAGGTAAATCCCTCATTGGTAAGATCAGACCATAAACTTATCACAATGGACATCCACATCCCGACCCCACCCCCAGCAAAGGAAACCACTGTGAAAAATTTCTCAAAAGCAAACTTCACACTTCTCAAGACCGAGGTGGAAAGTTTTAAAGGCTAATGGAAAATAGTACCCAAACCGCAGAATCCTTTACAAATGCATTCTATGAGCACCTACAGGAATGCATGGATCATGCCATCCCAAGTAAAACAAAGACTCACTCCTCCAAGAACAGGAGGCCAGTCTGGTGGACCCCGGCCATAAACAAGCTATACAACAGAAGGAGGAAGCTATTACATGACAAGGCAAAATCCCATAAAGGGAAGGTATCCTTGATCAGTACCAGTAAGAAACTTCGATCCATCATAAAATCATCAAAGGCCAGCTTCGAAAGAAAAATCGCCAAAGAATCTAAAGATAATCACAAGACGTTCTTTAGCTACGTCAAAAATCTGAGTGGCAGCTCTCAGATCTGCTCTGAGCTGGTGCATAATGGCACAAAATTCACTGAACCCACAGACATTGCCAACATCCTGGCTGACAGGTTCAGTGCAAACTTCACCCCCCCTTCCCCCCCAAAAGGGCCTGTGTCTATCCCAGAAGAATGCTGTCCCCCAGACATCACAGACATACAGGTAAAAGCAGCCCTCTCCAAAGTAAAAAAACACAGCATCAATGGGATCAGATGGTATCCCGGGCTGCGTATTACACGTGCTCCAAAACTAACTAAACCCACACATGAATTCACTGTTCCAACTCAGCCTTACCACAGGTTATGTACCCAAAGAATGGCATACAGCAACAGTGATCCCGCTCCACAAAGGTGGTGAGACAATGGATCCCGGGAACTATCGCCCTATAAGCCTGACTGGCCTGGTCTGCAAGGCTATGGAGCGCATCATCATGGATCTCGTTAACAAAGACATTGGGAACCTCCAAACATTGGACCCTACCCAATTCGACTTTGTTAAGGGCAGATCTTGCCTCTTAAACCTAGTTGAATTCTTTGAAACAGTTACCAAAGCCTTAGATGAGGGAAAGGTAGTCCACGCAGCCTACCTGGACCTCGCTAAGGCCTTCGACACAATACCCCACTCGGGTATCATAAATAAGCTTACCAGCTTAAAAATCAACCCATACGTCACAAGATGGGTTGCAAACAGGCTCAGGGATAGAACTCACATGGTCAGAGTTGCGGGTGCCATGTCCGACTCTAAACCAATCACAAGTGGTGTCCCACAGGGATCAGTCCTGGGACCACTCTTGTTCGGTATATATTTCTCTAAGGTACAGGCAAGCACGGGAGGACTGTGGCTGACCAAGTTCGCAGATGACTGCAAACTGGGAGCCATAGTCGACTCTCCGGCTGACACAATCATCCTCCAGAAAGGCCTTAAGGAGACTGATACCTGGTGTCAGAACCATGGCCTCAAGCTAAATGCAAAAAAATGTATAGTCATCCCCTTAGGGAAAAACAAAGAGCCCACAAACTACCATATAGGAGGAAATCCACTAATTACAGAAGAAGTAATCAGGGATCTGGGGACCCAAGTAGATAGTAACCTCTCCTTTGACAATCACATTGCCAAAGTGGTTAGAAAGACCTTCTATATAGCCCACCTAATCACAAAAGGGTTCACATCTAGATCAAGAGACGCCATTGTGCCCCTCTACTCATCACTTATCAGGCCCATAATTGAGTACAACGCCCCATTTGGGATGTACCTTACCAGACACCTGCAACAGCTGCAGAGACCTCAAAAATACCTCATCAAGAGGATTGTGGGCATCAAACAGTTGCCCTATGCAGCTCGACTAAAGAAACTCCAGCTCTATTCAGTTGCTTACTGCCTACTCAGAGGTGATCTCTGCCTGACATACAGGGCCATGTCCAACCCGGAATTGTTCGACATGCTCCATCTCAAGAAAACCAAAGCCACTAGAGCTACACACTCCAGGGATTTAAACCTTAACACAACAATAAATAGGACATGCTGGAGGGATAGATTCATATCCCAAAGGCTTTCCGCACTCTGGAATAGAATCCCAGTCCATGTTAGGCAGAGCCCCTCACTGATCCTCTTCAAGAGAAATCTTGACGAGTGGATGGGTAATCGTAAATTTGCTCCTGGGATCACTTCTATGGCCCTGCTGGACAGAGGCTCAGGAATCTAGTCTAAAAGGGAGGTGAAAGCCAGCAAACTCTGGCTCGGTTTATAAATGCCCTAGGGCAGATAGCCTAGTACCTACCTATGAACCTAAGAACCTATTAACCTGACGAGTCTGATATGTAAGGCTGTGTAGCGCATTATCATGGACCAAATTAACAAGGATATAGGGAATCTTCAAACTCTAGATCCCACGCAATTTGGTTTTGTGAAAGGTAGATCATGCCTGTTCAACCTGGTTGACTTCTTTGAGTCAGTCACAAGAGCGGTGGATGAAGGTAAGGCACTTCATACAGCCTACCTCGATCTGGCCAAGGCCTTTGATTCCATTCCTCATTCAGGAATTATTGATAAACTTAGCAAACTAGGCATCAATCCCTATATCATTAGGTGGGTTACAAATTGCCTCAGAGATAGAACCCACAGTGTAAAAGTAGCATACTCCAAGTCAGACTGCCAACCAGTCATGAGTGGAGTCCCACAGGGATCCGTCTTGGGTCCTCTCCTGTTTAGAATCTACTTCTCAGATGTCCATGCCAACATAGAGGGACTCTGGCTGACCAAATTCACAGACGACTGCAAGCTGGGAGCCATTATTAACTCCCCAAGTGATGCAGACATCCTACAGAAAGACCTCACTGAGACCAATGACTGGTGTTGAAACCATGGGCTTAAGCTTAATGCCAAAATGCATCATCATCCCCTTTGGGAAAAACTCAATTCCCACTAATTACCACATCAATGGCGGCCCATTAAACACTGAAGGCATTATAAGAGATCTAGGGATGCAGGTTGACAGCAACCTCTCCTTTGGCCACCACATTGCCACTGTGGTCAGAAAGTCCTTCTATGTGGCACATCTCATTACCAAGGTTTTTGCATCCAGGAAGAAAGAGGTCATTGTTTCTCTCTGCTCTTCCCTCATTAGACCAATCATAAAGTATAATGCCCCATTTGGCATGTACCTCTGCAGACACATGCATCATTTGGAGAGACCACAAAAGTACCTCACTAAGAGGATCCTAGGCCTTAAACACATGTCCTACATGGACAGACTCAAAAAACTCCAGCTGTTCTCTGTCTCATATCGTCTACTAAGAGGCAATATCTGCTTGACTTACAAAGTCATGTCTGACCCAGCTCTGTTAGAAATGCTACATCTAAAGAAATCCCTCTACACCACATGCTCCAAAGACCTCAACCTCATTACTACAATCAACAGAACATGCTGGAGGGACAGGTTCATAATCCAGAGACTACCCATGCTCTGGAATAGACTTCCCATACATGTTGAGCAGAGCCTCCCTAGCCCTCTTCAAGCAAAATCTTGATGGGTGGATGGGAAATAGAAAGTTCACCCCAGGGATCACTCCAGTGGCTCTACTTGATAGAGGCACCGGGAACTAATGACAGGTGGCACAATGCCAGGGCACTTCTATGGGGTAGATTTGTAAAGGCCCCAAAGCCATTAGCCTAGTACACACCTATGAACCTATGAACTTCCAGAAACTAGATATGTCAAAGTTTGACACTTTTCTGGATCAGCTCATAGACAGACTATGAAAAACAAAGTTTTTGACCACCCTAGATTTTAATAAAGGGAAGTGAGAGATCCTTCTAACCACTGAAGACAAAGAAAAGACAGCATTCCTAACATTTGAAGGTAACTTACATTATATGTCCTTGCTCTTTGGACTTTAAGGAGCTCCTGACATTTTTCAAAAGCTTGAGAATACAGTCCTGAAGCCTTATGTCAGATACTGAGCTGCGCATCTTGATAATATTGTAATTTATTCAGAGGACTAGTAATGACATTTAGCAAAAATGCAAAATATGCTACAAAGGAAAGAACTCACTGTTAATGTTGCCAAGAGTAAGATTATATGACACATGTCAGGTATTTATGATATGTGATTTGGAAAAAGATAATTAAACTCTAAAGAGACAAGATAGAAGCAATAGAAGAATTTATTGATGTCCAGTACCAAGTGTCAAGTAAAAGCATGCTGAATCCTAGACCAAGGTGCTGTATGAGCAAATTCACTTGTGCATGGACTGAGCCATCCCAAATAGAACCAAGATGCTGTTCTCTAAAAAAAAGAAGCCAATCTGGTGGTCCCCTGCCATAAGCAAGCTGTACAAGAGAAGGAAGAAACTGTTGCAGAAAAGAGGAAGAACTCAGGATTCAAAAAACTCCCTCACCAGCCTCAGTAGAAAGCTGAGATCCCTCATAAAATCTTCCAAAGCTAGTTACGAAAACAAAATTGCCAAAGTTTCCAAAGACAACCACAAGGCATTCTATAACTATGTCAAGAATCTAAATGGCAATACTCAGATCTGCTCTGAGCTACAGCAGAATGGCACTAGATATACTGATCCCAAGGATATTGCCAATATCCTGACAGACAGATTCAGTGCCAACTTCACCCCCTCTCACCTCCTAAAGGGCCCATCTCAATACCTAAAGAATGCCAAATTCCAGTAATCATGGCCACTCAGGTAAAAAATGCACTCTCCAAAGCCAAGAATACAGCATCCATCGGACCAGATGACATCCCAGGCTGTGTACTGCATGAGCTACAAAATGAACTGGCACCTCACCTATGTGTCATGTTTAATCATAGCCTCACCTCAGGCTTCATGCCCACAGAGTGGCGCACAGCTACAGTCATCCCACTCCACAAGGGGGGATCCAGTTTAGATTCCTGGAACTACTGTCCCATCAGTCTGACGAGCCTGATCTGCAAGGCCATGGAATGTATTATCATGCAACTTATAAACACAGACATTGGCAATCTTCAAACACTGGACCCCACCCAGTTTGGGTACATGAAGGGCCGCTCTTGCCTCCTGAACCTGATCGACTTCTTTCAATCAGTCTCCAGAGCAGTGGACGAGGGTAAGGTGGTTCACACAGCCTACTTGGAGCTCGCCAAGGCTTTTGACACTATCCCCCACTCTGGAATCATAGATAAACTTTCTAAGCTGGGCATTAATCCCTATGTTACTCGATGGGTTGCAAACTGGCTTACTGACAGAACATACACTGTAAAAATAGCCAACTCCAAATCCAGCTCCAGACAAGTGACAAGTGGTGTACCGCAGGGTTCTGTCCTGGGACCACTCTTGTTTGGCATCTACTTCGCTGAAGTACAGGCCAACACTAAGGGACTCTGGCTTACAAAATTTGCAAATGACTGCAAGCTGAGAGCCATTATTGAATCCCAAAATGATGTGGATATACTACAAAAGGGCTTTACCGAAACAGATGCCTGGTGTTAGAGCCATGGGCTCAAGCTAAACGGCAAAAAATGTATAGTTGCCCCCTTTGGGAAAAACTTCGTACCTGTGAACTACCACATAGGTGGCAGCACACTTAACACCGAAAGTGTGATAAGAGACCTAGGGACACAGGTGGACAATAGTCTCACCTTTGATAACCACATAGCTGCAACAGTTAGAAAATCCTTCTACATGGCATACCTCATCACTAAGGACTTTTCATCCAGAAAAAAGGAGGTCATTGTCCCTCTGTACTCAGCCCTCTTTAGACCCATTATAGAATACAATGCCCTATTTGGTATGTACCTCACAAGACATCTGCAACAACTAGAAAGGTCGCAGAAATACCTCACAAAAAGAATCACAGGCCTAAAGCCAATGCCTTATGCTGACCGTCTAAAAACCTCCAGCTATACTCTGTCGCATATCGCCTCCTCAGAGGCGATCTCAGCCTAACATACAAGGCCATGTCAAATGCAGAGTTGTTGGACATGCTACACTTAAAGAAATCCCAATCCCTCCAAGCCACATGCTCCAGGGATCTTAACCTTGTCATCACGATGAATAGAATATACTGGAGGAATAGGCTCCTGACCCAGAGACTCCCCATACTCTGGAATAGGCTGCCCATACATGCCAGGCAGTGTGCCTCAATGGCCATCTTCAATAGGAACCTTGACGATTGGATGGGAGATAGGAAATTCACCCAGGAGATCACATCAGTAGCCCTGCTAGACAGGGGTTCAGGAAAGTAAATATTTGTGGGAAGTAATAGCCAGGGAATCTTTATGGCTAGGCTTGCATAGGCCCTAGGGCCAATAGCCTAGTACCTACCTATGAACCTATGAACCTATTCATAGCACTTGCAAACTAGTATAGGAAATATGTCTCCAACATTAATTCCATAGCCTGACCGGTAACAGAGCTTATGAAAGGTAAGACCCCTCCCATCCAAATCAGATGGACTGTAGTAGCTGACAAGGCTTTTAAATGGCTTTAAATATTCTGTTTTTCAAGTCAGTATTAATTGCCTTTGACTTTGAAAACCATTTATTGTAAATACAGATACTGCTGAAAAAAAGGTTGGGAATGTCCTTTTTAAATCATAGTTTGTGAAAAACACCAGGTCTGCTGTCTTATGAAAAGGTTAGACAGGTGAGAGATGAAGTACTCTGCTGCAATGTATAAACAGAAACATGTCAATATATTTCTGCAGATGGGCTTTGTCCCTGTAATCTTTTAAGTTCAAAGTGAAGTACAGACATGTGGAAATGTGGAAAATATACCCAAGTCTTATAACTCATCCTGTACTGAGCAGAACTAGGTGTTCTATATCAGAACAGAGGGTCTGTGTGCCTGTTAGATCCTATCAAACTACTTAAGCACTGATTCTGGTGTTAACTTACCTTTTTATGGTATGTATTATTGAGTGGATGCTCACACTTCAAGAAATAGCACTGCAGGTAAATGACACATTTAGATTTGCTATCCCGGGGATTCAATAAACTCAACTAGGCTTTAGGTGAAGCCTGCACTGAGTTTACAAGTTAGCATGATGAGCAGCAGTGCTAATCACATATTCATGTTGCTCATAGTGTTACATGAATACAAGCATGGTTCTGTGGCCAGCAGCAGTTTCAGGAGCATAAAAAGAGGATGTATTCAAGTTTGGTTACGCATAAACTTGATCGGTGAGTTGCACGAACAACCACAATAACTATCAGGGGTAAAAATAAATACTGCAAAAACATCAGTAATAACACAGTAAGAAAAGTGTACTTGGTGTAATCTATAATAAAAAAATAGTAGAATAATTAATTAACGGACAGTAGTGGGTTAAATGGGAAGGGTAAATGCAAGGAAACGTACAGTGGGGAGAAAAAGTACGCTGATGAAAATGGGCAGAGACATGCATGATAGCAATGAATAAAAAGTAAGAAGGCATGGTAAATATGTCAACGCCCACAAAATATTCTGTGTAAATTTATGTACACTTCCAGCACAAGTCAGTAGCATAACATTAAGCACATATGTGAATCGCACAGTACATTTTGGTGTTTACACCTCCTGAGCAAGTATATTATGATATAAACACACATTATACTGTATATGGGACAGTCACACAAGGTTACATGTCAATGGAGGTGAATGGTTGTGATATAAACAAAACTGACATGCTCACTGGAGAGAACATTTATCAACGATGGTATATAAATTAGGGGTATGTACATACTCAAGTGAATAATTACTTGCTTGAATATGACTGACATGTCCCACAACTCGCAAACAATCAAAGACACATAGCAACAGACTCCTGGACAAATAGAGACAGAAATAGGCACAATTATGGACACTATTATAAGATTATGACCACTAATCTGTGGCATTGACAGAATATATCAGTGTAACCTATTATCTGTGTTATTCAGGAACAGACATGTACAACTGTGATGATTGTCAGTACTCTCTAAAAGGAATTCACCACATCTTCCACAAAAATTTACTAATTTCTGGATGGTTTAAAAGGGACAGTGTTAAAAGTAAAGTTGAAATCAGTGCCAATCCTTGCCAGTTGATAAGGTTTTCATGACACACGAGCCACAATCACCATCTGCAAGAATCAAACCCATGCCATTAAAGTTGTAAATGAATGGTGTATTTACTGGGTGCAACATAGAAAGACGTATCAGACAGGCATCTAGTAGAACATCTTGAAGAGAAGTGTGTACTCTCAAATCCTAACATCCCAATGAATAGTTGTGCATGGCCTACCAGATGTGGGGGAACTCACTATGCCAAATGTGATACACTTGACTAAAGCATCCCTGGCTGATGTAGCTCTTGGACATATGGATAACAACATAACAACTATTATGTGTGGATTTCCTACAAACAGCTAGGTATTGCATGCATCTGACAAATTTAATGCCAATGGATACTGTCTGAAGCATCTGCAAATGATGTATAAATTAAGAAATTATCCATTATAAAGAATGTTACAGCAGGATGAGAGCCTGATGGCAATGCATCAACTATGCCCATGTGCACAGAAAGTACAGCAGTACAAAGTCAAGTGTCAATGATTGAGGAAGCTGTCACTGTAATATTGTGCACATACCAAACAATACATGTAACACCCACTGTAAAACATCAAATCACAAGGCTTGTGACACACGATCACTGCCCCCCCCCCAACATTGTCATTCAAAATGTTATACAGCCATTAAATTCCAACATACAACCATGTGTTAAGGCAAATTATGAAATGGTAATGCTGATATGACACAGTGGTATGTCTGTGGTGCAGTAGAGTCACACTATGGCTGTACATAGGGCACAATTGAACTTCATAGTTTCATATGTTCATAGGAGAGTACTATGCTAATATCCCAATAACCCATATTTTATTTGTATTTTTATTTATTTTATTTTACATTTGTTTACCAGGAAAGTCCGACTGGAACTAGGTCCATTTACAGCGGAGGCCCGGGGAGAAAATCTCCACATCAAACAATTATTACAGTGGTATATAAAATCAAGATATATCATACAATAGTTTGCTCCAGGCAGACTTATTTTACACAATGTTGGACCCTGGATATTGTTATTTGGTAAAATAAATAAATAAATAAATAAAAAACACACACTGACTGATGCAATCAAAGAGACATCTCACAAGACATAATGGTAGCAAATAGTAGTCCCTGTATGGGTGTTACTGAGTGCTGTGTATTAGACATGGTAAGCAGTGATAGAGAGGAGGTTAGCGAGAGAGTGGAGGAGACCAGGAAAGCATTTATGTGATCCAAGGACACAGCCAGGACTGCAAGAGGTGTGGCTTGAGTGACTTTTTGAACAATGAGATAGTTGTTGCTGATGAGATGTTTTGGGGGAGGTTATTCCATACCTTAACAATGTATGAGAGAAAAGAGCTTTCCCTGCAGTGTTATTGGCTTTGGATATACTGAGTAGGGTCCTGTTGGATGAAGGTAGAGGATGGTTTGCTGAGTATTGGTTTACTAGTTGGGTTAGGGCTGGAGTTTTGTGGGGATTTTGTAGTATATTGAAGGTGATTACTAATTGGTGGTACATAATTTGATGAGGTAGCTCTAACCACTTTAGCTCCTTTAAGGCAAGACAGTGATGACTTCTAAATGTGAAGTTATTGGCAAATTTTGCAACTTTATTGTAACATGATTCAAATTTGCCTAAGTCTGTTTTCCTGATGTGAGTTAGGATTGGTGATGTATATAGTAGAGTAGACAAGAGGTGGGTTTGGGCTAGGGTAATACGTGCTTGGTCTGATAGGAATTGCTTGTGTTTGTATAAGGTTCCTAATTTTTTGTGTACCTTTTTAATGGTTTTGGAGATATGGACATCAAAGTGAAGATCCTTATCTATTTCAACACTGAGGAGCTTAGTATGGGGGGATGGAGAGATTGTGGTGACATTTTTGGCAGTTATGGTGAAGGAAGGAAGGAATTGTGGATTTGGTTTTGCTGGGAGAGAAAAGTAGTAATTTGGTCATGTTGGGGTTTAGAATAAATTGGATATCTGTAATCCATTTCTCCACGGAGCAGAAGAATTCATGGGTAAGCTTTTGAAGAGTGGTTAAGGATGGGGCTGAGCATATTAGGGTTGAATCGTCTGCGTATTGTATAAGTGATGCATGCAGGGTGGAGGTATGTAGCTTGTTTGTGAAAATGGTAAATAGTAAAGGACCCAGTATTGATCTTTGTGGAATGCCAATGGTAGTTGGTAGTGGAGGTGATAGTACATCTTGCCATTTGACTGATTGTTTTCTATCAGAGAAATCTTGGAAAGGGGGGATTGGATAGCAATGGGGCAGTAGTTTGGCAGTTCATAGGAGTTGCTGCCTTTGTGAAGGGGATTGATGTATGACACTTTCCATAGTTGGGGGATGTACGCTTCTTGTATGGAGCGGTTTATCAGAATAGAGACAAGGTAGGCTAGGGACTCTGCAGCTAATTTTAGGATATCAGTGGGTAGACCATCTGCTGCGAGAGTGGTGGGTTTTAGTTTTGAGAGCAGTTTTTTAACTGTGGAGGTTGGTACAGGTGAAAGTGTAAATGGGGGTATACTATTGTGGTCTATAGCTGGGGTGAATATAGAGCTGTTGTTTGATAGCTGGGTAGATAATGAGAGAATAGATTCTGTGACGTGATGGTTAAATTGAGAATCTATGTTGTCATTATCAGTATTGGTGTTGGGAGCTGGGGTGGTAGTTTTGCTGGGTTTTCAAAGGGAATTGATAGCCTGCCAGAACTTTTGGGGGTTCTTGGAATGTTTGTTTTGGATTTCTAGGAAGTAGTTTTGTTTATCTATTTTTGTATGTCTTTTGGCCTGATTACAAAGTTGTTGATATCTTTGTTTATCTTGCCTGGTGTTGTTCTTTTTCCAGCTCTTCCAGGCATTGTCTCTGGCTTTTAGTAAGGCTTTTGTAGTTTTATCTAGCCAAGGGGCATAGTTAACTTTAGTCCTACGTTTCCTGAAGGGAGCTAGTATATTTAGGGCATTCATAAATTTATTATTGAAATATTCAACTGCCTGGTCTAATGGTAGAGTTTGTAGTAGGTGCCAGTTACTTTGTTGTAGCATGCTGTTAAGAATCTGTGGATCTACCTTGTGCTCATCTCTAGTTTCCTTATACAGTATAGGTTTGGGTATGTTTACCTGTCTACAAAGGAGGAATGTGGGGCAGTGGTCACTCATTACATCAGGTAGACAGCCCACGTGATAATTTCCTTTGGGGTCGTTAACTAATGTCCAGTCGAGAATGGAGTGTTTTTTGGATTTTTTGTTAACTCTGGTGGGTTCTTGGATTAATTGTGAGAATCCAAATAAGTTGATGTGATTTGAGGGATTCTTGGAGTTACAGGTTAGCCAGTCTAGGTTTAGGTCTCCTAGTAGGATGGTTTCTTGGTGTAGGTTGTTTGTGGCCCATTGTAACATTTCCTCTATTATAGGTGAGTTATTATCTGGAGGAATATAACTGCAGAGGATGTTAATTCTTTTTTTTGTTTTTAAGGGAAATAACAGAGCCTAATGTTTTGCTATTTTGGAATTTGGGAAGTGGGGTTTTCAAAGGTTGGAGGTTAAGTGCATTTTTAAATAAAATTGCAACTCCGCCTCCCTTTTTGGTGTCTCTGTCTTGCCTTAGGATGTTATAACTGCGGGGAGAATTTCTTCGTTTTGGGTGGTGGGTTTAAGACAGGTTTCAGTAATAGCTAGTATATCTGGGGAGTAGTGGGCTATGAATGTGTATAAGTCATGTAGCTTATTGGATATACTTCTAGAGTTTAGGTTAATAATAAGTAGGTCTGATTCCTGTTTGTTTGAGAGAATTTTGTTGTGTGGACCTCGGTTGGGGTGTATGTCTCCTGATATTAGTAGCCATTTTTTGAGGAGTAGTTTGAGTTTGATGGCTCGAGCTAGGTGTGTATGTACTCTGGGTGTTGCTTGTCTATTGAGTGGTGATGAGGTGTGTGTTTTGTGTATATAAAATACTGAGCTATTATTAAATAATCTGGAGCAGATTAAAATGTTTATATTTGTATGTGTGTATGTGTGTTGGTATGTGTGGTGTGGAAGGTGGTGTTTATTGGTATGGTAGTGTGTAAGGATGTAGTGTAGGCTAGAGTAGTGAGAGTTAGTAGTAGGAGTGGTAGTATGCCTTGCATGATGTGTCGGGGATTAGGAGAGGTGAGGGCAGTAAGCAGGAGGGTGTGGTATGGAAGGAGGAGAGGTGAGGGCAGTAAGTGGGAGGGTATGGTATAGAAGTGGGAGTGGATGTTATACCTGAGGGATGGTGGTAGGCTGTTCAAGGAGTGGTGTGACTAATTGAACTATAAATTTAGGTGCACTGGGGGCGGGTGGAAATTGGGGGCAGGGTAGGGGAGCGGAGTGAGCCCATAGGGCGAACGGAGTGGGCAAGAGCAGGAGAACCGGCTACAGCAGAAAGAGTATCAGTAACTGCAGAGATATTAACTAAAGCAAGTAGGTAAGTAATACTTTAATTTAGAGGAAAGTACTTTAGTAGTTGTAAGTGAGGGTAGTTTCACAGGGAGGGAAGAGGGTATGTAGTAGCTGTAGAATGGTGAATAGGGCTTAAATAATTCTACCAGCTTATGATATAATGGGAAAAGTCTGGAGATAGGTGGTAAGACTAGGTGTACATAATAAAATGCTGCCACCTAGTGGCAGAGAGAGATAGTGTAAAGTAGGGATAAGCAGTTCCTTTATGTAGTAATGTATGCTGGGTTTGAGAAATACCGGAGGGGAAAGAGTGGCAAGCGGTCTGTGGTAGGCTGCTGAGAACCACACACATGGATGAGCAGCTAGCACATATGAGTATTAATAGATAGTGCACAAGTAGTTTAGTTGTGGGCTACATACATTCAAAGTCTTTAGTGGGGAAATCTACACAGCAGTAGCTCTCTTGTGCAGCCTGGCTGGCAGGCAACAATTCTGGGTGTCTTCTTTGGTTTGGCCAAAGGTATCTTTGTACCCTAAAAGCAGGGATGGAGCACCGAGAATGGTTTAATTCAAAGTCCGTAGTGGGAAATCCACACAGTAGTAGCTCTCTTATGCAGTCTGGCTGGCAGGCAACAATTCTGGTTGTCTTCTTGGGTTTGGCCAAAGGTATCTTTGTACCCTAAAGGCAGGAAGGGAGCACCCGGGATGGTTTATGTTAGTGAGTTAAGCAGCCTAACCGCAGGACCGATGCAAGGGAGAGTGTGGACAGGATTCATAGAAGCCTAGCCAGATTTAACTCATGTTTAACAATTTTCAATAGCTAGGTGAATGAAGTTCACAGAAGTATGAGTTTACTCTATGGTAAGTAATGACAACTGTATCTGTCTGTGTGGGTCATAGGCACCACCCCAGGAGTAAATTTACAATTACAAATCATTTGACCCTAGGAGTAAATTTACAATTACAAATCCATTGATCTAGGTTACACTTAAAGAGGGTCATGGAAGGGCTTTGCTTTACATGAAAGGTAAACTTGCTCCAGAGAAGGTGTAGTGTCTGAGAGATATATGTCTCCAACATGATTTATTTATGTTAAAGACTAGGTTAAGATCCTTGGAATGAGTGATCCTCATGCATTTCCATTTAAGAATGTGTAACATTTCCATCAGGGCTGGATCGTACACTGCCTTGAAGGCCAGACACAGATCAAACCATAGTAGTCTGTAGGAGATAGAATACAGTGAAAGGGCTTTCAATCTTTCTGTGTAGGATTTGTTTTATATAGCGTGTATCTTTTGGTGAGTATGTTCTCTCCAGCTGTTGTAGATATCTGGTGAAGTACACGACAAAGGCTGCATTGTACTCAATTATTTGTGCGACAAGGACCAGAACAATAGAATTATAATGTCCTTTGATCTGGACACCATGCCCTTAATTATGAGTTGTGCCATGAGATGGACTTTCTCACTAGTGTTGACATGGGGTGGTTGACATTCATATTAGTATCGAACTGAGTATCCAGATCATGTATCACTGGGTTTACTCTTGAGGGGGTGCTGTCTATATTGTAATTAAGTGGGGTATTTGCTTTACAAAAGGGACTAATTATGAGTTTTTTGCATTTATTTTCTCTATATGGCTATGGCAACAATCATTTGTGTGCATTAATCCTTTCTGCAGTAAATGTGTATTATTCATGTTTTCAATGATTGACCCAATTTGCAGTCATCCGCAGACTTGGTCAGACAACGACTGTCTACATTTGCACTGACTTCTGAGAAAGAAATACTAAGCAGGAAAGTGCCTAGTACAGAACACTATTGTATGTCCCTGATGACTGGCCTTTTGCTAGAGGTGAATTCACCCACTTTGACAGCATGTGTCCTGTCGGTGAGTTTTGGCTACCCACCTGGTGACATATGGGTTTATGCCCAGTTGCTAGATTTTTCTCTATAGTACCTAAGTGGGGAACTGTGTCAAATGCCTTGGCCAGGTCAAGTTAGGTGGGATGCACAGTCTTTCCCTCATGTATGGCCTTGGTGATCTTCTTGAAGAAGTCAACCACATTTAACAGACATGTATACCCTTACAAATCCAAACTGCGTTGGTTCCAGAGTTGGGAGATTAACAATGTCCTTGTTGATAAGGTCCATCATGAATATTTCCATGGGCACTGATGAGGCTATTCAGGCTTATGTGTCAATAATTCCCTGTGCATTCTGATGGCTCCCCCTTCTGCAGAGGGATGATTGCTGCTGTCCATCATTCTGCCTGAACATAGCTTGTCTGGAGACTGTGGTTAAATAGGGATCTAAGTAGATCTGCTAGGACAGGTTTGAAGTTATTTCAGAGACAACCTGGAATGTTGTCAGGGCCCATTGATGCCATGTTGTTAGCCTTCAACAGGGCAGAGGTGACTTGATGTTTTGAGATAATAGACTGAGGAATGGTGGCAGGTATATTTTGGGTGATGACCACTGAGGACAGGGGATTAAAGTTTGATCCAAATATGTCAGCTAGCAGGATGTCCATTTCCTCTGGTTGAGTAAGGGTGGTACCATCCACAACCAGCTCTGTGCATAGCTGGATATTCCCATTAACCTTTGAGGCATAGTTATAAAATGCTTTGTGACATCACCTCCAAATACAACATTTGGTATGAATGAAAGACAACACAGTGGAACTTTTAATATAGTCATATAGATCAACCTATTTCATGTGATTACATCAGTTATACATCATATGTCTATATGTTTATCAGTGGAAATGTGTGGACAAGGGCCCTGACACTATATATATATATATATATATATATATATATATATATATATATATATATATATATATATATATGTGTGTGTGTGTGTGTGTGTGTGTGTGTGTGTGTGTGTGTGTATTACAACTGAGGTGGATACGGGTCATGAAGAACATTTAATGACACAAATGCTGACAGACCCACAATATCATTGTGGACCACCTGGATAATCCTTGTGAACAGCAATACAATTGTGCTATGAATTCCCCAATGTTCTAAGTGAATATGAACACATCATATGTTTGTATACATAACAACTTTACAACATGTGGATGAACGCAAGTGCATGTGCCCATGTAATCAGTATGACGAAATATTGCTATATGTCAGATAACATTTGCAGATGCAGTGTGTAAACATGCACACCTGTGCCATACTTCAGCTGTCACTGTGATGGTTGAATGAGAACTGTGTAGAATCTTGATATACTCTACTACAAGAACACATGCCTTAGTAGGACAACAATTTACATAGCATCATTCCATGTCAACAGTCTTCAGGATGCATATTACTACAGCTGTTATGGAAAGAACATGTAACCAAATGGCAGCAGTGGCCATCAGTACAGTAGCTCAAATCACAGATTGGAATACACTGTTGTAGGGCTACAGTACATCCACACCTCAAAATACTGCACATAGATGACAGCATTGATATGTTCAATTTTCAGAGGGTCATAAGACATTACTAGGTTAACTGCTGTGAAATTAGAACCCCTATCTCTTTAGTTGCAGAAGCTAGAGTGCATGTTTTAATGCTAGTACCAATGCAGATGTCTGATATTAATACTGTCAGAGTATAGGGGTTGACATCATCAGTGTATGCTGAGAACAAGATGCTGGGAGGATTGCATGCCATAGATGCATACTCACATCCCAGTGTAAAATTGTCTCCAGAATGATATCTGAATGATCTCTTTCACACAAACACACACAAACACACACACACACACACACACACACACACACACACACACACACACACACACACACACACACACATGCATTCAAGTTAATTTCTGTAAGATTAGAACCCCTATGCATATAAGTTACACAATCTAGATCACAGTACTTAATGCTTACACCACAGTACAAGTTTGACTTTGACACTATTAGACTGCACTTTATAGGGGACAACACCATCAGTGTATACTGAGTGTATACTGAAAAGATGACATTGGAGAATTGTGTGATATAGATGAAGACTCACATCAGTGTGAAATTGTCTCTAGAATGCTAGTTAAATGGTCACACACACACATATTCAAGTTCACTGCTGCAAGATTAAAACCCAAACCAATTTAAACAACCTAGAGAACACAATACTTAATGCTAGCACCATGGTACAAGTCTGACTTGCACACTGTCAGACTGCACTTTATAGGGGATGGCATCTTCAGTGTATGCTGATAAAATGATGTTGGAGGATTGTGTGATATAATGTGGACTCACATCCTGATGTAAAATTGTATCTAGAGTGATAATTGAATGATCTCACATATACATATTCAAGCTGACTGCTGTGTAATTAGAACTACTACTTATCTAGTTTCACAAACTAGAGAACATAGTACTTAATGTTAATGCCACAGCACAAGTCTGACACTATCAGTGTCAGAATACACTTTATAGAGGATGATATCATCAGCGCATGCAGAGAAGATGATGTGGGAAAGGCTGAATGAAATAGCCGTGGAGTCATGTACCAGTGTAAAAGTATTTTTCTGTATTATGCTTGACAGAGGGCAGCACACTCACACAATTTGCCTGTCATAAGATTTGATCCTCTAATTAAGCAAAGAACAGAGTTCACAATGCTAGTGGCACAGCACAACTCATACATGTAGAATATCAAAATGCACTTTATAGAGGATGACATCATCAATGTATGATGAGAAGATGATGTTGTGAAGACTGTAGGAAATTGTTGGGGAGTTATGTACCAATGTAAAAGTATTTTCTGAATGATAAATGAGTGAGGGCAGCAGGAGCTAGAGTCAAGCTCTTCTGACTTCACACACTCACATTGCCTGTTGTGTGATTTGATCTCCTACCTAGATACATAAGCTGGAAAACACAGTACTTAAAACTCATACCATCTCAGACATCAGATTTTATCACTGTCACAGTGCTCTTTATAGAGGATGACATCATCATAGTCACAAAGGTAACATGCTGTTATGAGACGTGAGTGCAAAGGCAGGACTTGGAATATGAATGCGTCATTGCAATTTGCAAAAATAAAAGTTAAAATACATCCTTTTAACTTGTTTGAAAGTACCTGTCACTAATATATCTTGCAGAACTGAACCATAGATATACCTGTTTCTCAAGATGTTGTTTAGATTATGTTCTCACAGACATGCACACACACGCACACACACACACACACACACACACACACACACACACACACACACACACACACACACACACACACACACACACACACACACACACACACACACTTTGGAAAAAGCAGTACTTCAAGGGGGAAGTATGTGTCCTCAGCAAAAGTAACAATACAGTTATTTCCCTTTACTACTGTAGTCTGCTTGACAATGACCCAGGTACTGATATATCATTTGCATGTGTATTGCTGCAGGGTACAAATGAACATCAGAAAGCATGTGTTCAGTCAAGGACACATATCCCTGCCCTTGTCTTGTGTTTATAGATGCCTTTCCAAGTAATGGAAGATAACAGCCCAGTAACCAGAGGAAGCAATGCTAAACAGTTGTTTACATAGTGCATCACCAAAAAAGCGATTTGCTTGGATGATGGCAAAGTATTAGTGCATTCATGATTCACATTTCATGAATTGAACTTGTAAAGTAGTTTGCAAGATATGTTATGGGAGAAATTGCTGCCAGATACTGTAATGTTATGGTGTAGTCTATATTTTAAGTGCTGTGGACAATGTTGTATTACATGAATAACTGTTGTCACTGCCTTCCCTATTTGTGAGACATTAAACACCAAACAAATGTGGTTCTATGCGTATTGTAAAAAGTGTAAGATGTAATCTGGTTCACTTTCCTTCATGCAAACAGACTCAGTGGTGAGACACTGACGTCAGCACTCTGGACTGAGTATGGAAAATACACCTGTTGCCTAGCTTTCACTGTGGCACACTGTGCAATAGCAGTGAAGTCCTGCTCAAAGCACAAGTGAGCTAGGGTTCAAGTGTCATTCTCTTTTTTTTTATAAATGGTGTCAGGATTTAATTAGCTAAGTAAATGTGATCAGGACAGCAAATGTGACTATCAATGACTACACTAAAATGATTAGGAGAGGGACAACACACTTAAGCAGAAGAATGTTGGATAAATAAGTGATAGTTGTGGAGATGGATATCACTTCAAATATTCATTTTTGATCAGTATTCAATATATCGCAATGAAATCTCATAACTGTGGCAATTGTTAAGATGTGGGTGATTAAACATATCATATGCATCACACTAAGAAATGATGTGAGAAGCATCTGGAATCAAACTCTTGATGCTATTGACAAATAAATCATCAGTCAAGTGATTTATGACAGCACTCCACACAGGAAGTTGCATTTTACTACATTCATCAGTCTATAGAACTGCAAGCATAAGTATTTCAAAGTAGTGCCTTTACTCTGCTTTAACTCTGTGTTCCTCTATTGTAAGTTTAGGCAGCATTGCATGGCTATTACCGGACTACTGTTGAGTATGGCAAAATACTCACCAGATTTTGACAAAGGATGTGTAGAGCCATTCACCACTAATTGGCATTGATACACAATGCCAAACTCTGTGCAAATGCAGAGGAAAAAATGAAGTCCTTCTTTTGGGCTATTTCTGGCCATGTGTATGGTGTGTGAGTCCATTTATTTGACCAGATTAAAGGTTTGAAAATGAGATTGATAGGAAAGTGTTGAAATGGGGGACATCAGAGGCACATGCCCGTCAAGCATGGGAACAGTGAGAATCTAATCATCACCCTCAGAATAGTCATTACTGTCCCTTTACTCATTTCCTTGTGTGACTACTTGATGTAGGGGCCTCTTTTCTATTTTAATAAGCAACACCTCCAGGCAGCTAATGTGGGCACCAAGGCCAGTTTCTATGACATCACACACCATTCCTGGCAGCTCCTGGTGGGTGAGATAATCACTGCCTCCATCAATACTCTCTGGGGGTACCAATGCACTAGCAGCCAGGGCAATGTTACCTGATGTGGATGGGCCAGGTAATGCAGGGAATGTGGAGGCAGTACTACCAGGTTGTGTCCCAGAGGTGCTGGCTGTTGACGCAGCAGCTTGTGCAGGATTGGCAGGCTGACCCCAGTGGTTGGCCTACCACTCTGTGCTGAAAAGCATTTGGATTGTTGGAGAAATTGATGACATCAAAATGTTGTAACTACTCATATAAAAATAAAAAAAGAGAGAAAAGGTTTGATATCATAATGGTGTGTTACCATTTACAAAAAGAAATATGGGGTGAGCTAAGACAAAAAAGAAGAGATGATTAAAGCCATTATATGTCACATTCATGGTTTATTACAATAAATATACTTTTATTATTATATTAGCTCTGCAGCTTTTTAAATCCAAAAATGATTTTGAATTGTTACAAGTAATCCTTGGATGATGTAGATATCCAATATATGCTTTTAAAGATGCAGATTAGATTAACAACATGGCCATAAAGCCAATATTATTGCAATTAAAATTTAAAAATGATATTTGTTGAATGTGAATGTATAGGTTACTTGTGAATTGAACCTACCTACTCTGAATACAGTATTACACTTCCCTAATACAATTACTAAGAGTTACAGAAGAAAGTATGCAAACTTGCTTTTTACAGTCAATATCTGCATGTTTTAATTGCTATTAAGCTATAGAATATCAATATATTTAATACAATCAATTTAATTTGCATGGCAAACATACCCCTTGCCTCTGAGTCTTTTCAATCTGTCAGCATGTGCTTCCATGTTCACTGAAATCTCCTCTGCAGTTGTGAAATAAAGGAGAGAAAAAGACACATGAAAGCATTGTGCATACCAGTCTTGACTATCTATAGCTTTCTATAACATTTAAGGTTGCTTTTTCTGTGTACTTGCATAATTGTGGAATGTCAGCAGTTTTAAACTCATTCAGCCACTGGTAGAGTTGTGCCTGCTTGCTTCATTTCAGGTCAATGTAATTGTGCTTGCACTACACTCCAGTGCATGGTAGCCTTCACTAGGCTGTTCCAAGCCTCAGCCTTATATTGAGACCCAGTATAGTCCCCCTGCAGCAGCCTATGCTATGTTTCATGAGGAATACAACACATATTTTTAACTCCTCTGCACTCCACCTCTGTGCCTGGAGTTTGCCACCATATTTAACCATCTCCTGCATTGTCTGCAAAGGTTGTCCAATAACACTCCAAGTGTTTTCCTGCCAATTTGTGATATCACATTTTACGAACAGTATGCAAACACACACAACCATGCCAACCAAATTTGCATGATGGTAAGTAAGAAACAGAAACATTGTTAAACAAAGAGGAAGGGACTTTATAAAACAGCAATGATAATTTTACATTTGGGATTAATTTATGGCATGTGTGCTGCTATACCTGGTCACACTTTGTACTATGCTCAACACTGAAATGCAAAATGACTTGGCTTTTAAGACATGACTTTGGACTAATGAATAGGATGACTTGACACGTATTTTGTGTGGACTCACACACTCTTAAAATTAATTTGTACAATGTGGGATTCAAACCTATGTAAAAAAGGAATTCATACATTTCTAGAAAGGTGATCATTCCTCATTGCCACAGAAGAATTATTTGCCATTTATGGTCATCACAGATATACAGTTTAACAACTGATTTATGGACAAAAATATACATATGTGCTGCTGTTTTGCTTTCTTTATAAGTTTGCTGAAGTTAGTTCCACACTTTGTAAGTGTATCCTCACTAACATACCCCACTGCAGGGAAGGAAGTCTGAATTGCTGTTGTGTTTTCCCTTAATCACACTAATCATTCACATTTGCAAGCCATTAGCACCTTACAATGGTGTAGAGGGTACACTATGTTTACATCTGCGACACAAAGTCAAAAGTTTTGTACTCAGCAATTCTAATGAGTTCACGCATCATTTTCATCTTCACAGTGCTCAGAGGGTTGAATCTGCCCTATAGAAGATAACTATGTAGCTAAGTAGCTTAAATGTGAGGAGACATGTATTCAGACAAAACAGAAGATTGTTGGTATTTTTGAAGGTTATTTCTCTGCAGAAAAACCATTTATTTCCCTAAAGCACGCTTCTATTATTCAAGGACATTTTATATTTTGTAAATCCAAAAAACAAAAAACAAGACCCCCGAGACCAATGGCAAACCTATGCACCCCCGTGAACCGGAGAATGGTTCCCCATTGAGGCGAACAAACCAGAGAATTTCAACGGAATGTGTTATGAGTATTGGGTTGGGTGCGAGCCAGGAAGACCCAACTCTTGACAACTATGATGAAAAATTTCAAGTTTGAGCCTCATCCCCCCAGCCACAGTTTGGTCGGATGACGAGGAACAAATACAAAACCAGGAGGAACTGAGAGATCATGGTCTAGCTATTCCTTTAGTATCCCCAATACAACCTTTGGAAATACTTTAAAATTTACAATTTTTCACAGTTTGTTTTTTCTCAACCTTTGGTGGATGTTTTGGCTAAAGGATTAACTTTTGTACCCTCCTGTAGAGCTGGTGTTGGAAGGACTATATTGGACCTGAAACTTTTTATGAGAAAGTTGAACCTGTCACTGTTGTTGGGTGATTCCCAAAAATGCAAGAACCCTTACCACATACCAAGTACTTCTAATCCGCCATTACTCCCAGCTGTCGGAATTTTTGAACAATTGTGTGATCTTGACATCTGCCACATCCTCAATTCAAGGCGCCAGGCTCATTTTAATATTACTAAGGAGGAGAGGGCCTTGTTAGAGGCACTCAGGTTTGCATCAGTTAGACTTATGCAACCCGACAAGGGAGGGTGATTGGTGGCTATGGATATGAATGACTACAATGACAGGATGTTGGCTATCCTATCTTCTGATACTTACCAGGAGGTTTTTAAGAATTAATTGAATCTTAGCTTGTGCCACATCCGGTCATTTTTCGAGGAGATGTTCATCAATGGCGTTATTGATGTGGATGTATATAATTTTGTTTCTGTGGCATCACCTAAAATTCCAGTCTTGTTTGGGAACCCCAAGATACACAAGAACATCTATGATCCACCTATGCGGCAACTGGTCAGTGCCAGAGGAAGCATTAGGTATGCAGAGGCCAAGGTGGTGGATGAGATTCTCAAGAAGTATGTGGATAGAGTTCAATACATTTCGAGAGATTCTTGGGCATTTTTGGAAAAAGTGGGTTCTGTTCCATTTAATGCTGATTGTATTCTCTTGACCATTGGCGTTGTTGACCTGTACTCATCTATCCCCCATTTGGAGGCGGTTGAGTGGATCCAATTGGAAATTATTTTTCACCATGCTCCTGCAGAAGAAGTTACGATGGTCAGCGAACTATTGGAGGTTATTCTTACCAGAAACATTTTTACATTCAATAACCAGTGGTTCCACCAATTGATTGGGGTCCCTATGGGATCGCCCTGTGGAGCCAGTGTGGCCAATTTAGTTATGACCCACTGGGAGAGGGTGTTTGTTTGATCTAATTTGTTGGTCCAAGAGAAAATAGCGTTATACACTAGGTTTTTGGATGATATTTTTGTCATCTTCAATGGTACTCTAGATGATGTTAATAACTTGGTGTCGTTTTTTAACAGCTCCACAGAATTTTTTAAATTCACATCTGAGTTTGCCATTGACAAGATTACATACTTGGATGTGGAACTAGAGAAAGATAGAGCCTAAATTGCTTCATGGCCAGCATACATCGGAAGCTGACATTTTCGAATTCTTATCTACATTTGGACAGCGAACACCCATTACACCAAAAGGGGGCTATCGTGAAAGGCCAATTTGTTCGAGCAGCCCGTATGACATCAGAAGACAAGAAATTTTATGAGGAGTGCAAGTTCATCTTTGGCATGTTCGTCAGCAGAGGGTACCCCACCAATTTTGTCGCAGAATTGAGTTTGGAAGTGCAGGGGAAGAGGGCCAATGGCCACTTCCGCCCCATTTTGGGGAATATGGAAGATGGGTCTTTATGTTTACCTCACCTCGCCAGTAAGTCTGATACTTTCAATTGTTCTTTTGTAATTTCATTCATCTTGGATGCAATGGACATTGTGTCCATTATAAAGAAAAATTGGTGCTTATTAACCACCGAGTCAATAGGAGCATTTGGACTATTATCACCCCCTAAGGTTACTTTCAAGAGGGGCCTTAACAAAAAAACATCCTGGAGTCCAAAGTTGCTGGTGCCTCCCCCAGATCTGGGATGTTCAAATGTAACATGTGCAGGTACTACAGATACATTAAAGCAAGTTCAGCTTTTTCCATCAGGGATAAGAAATATCTCATACAAGGAAGATTCAATTGTGCCAGTAATCGGGTGGTATATTTAGCCCAGTGTTTGGTGTGCCCAGGTTTCTACATCAGCAAGACTGATAGGAAACTACAGGAATGAGTATACGAGCACTTATATGCCATCAGGAAGGGGAAGGTCAACAACGCTGTGGCCAAACATATATTAGATAATCCAGGTCACGAATTTTCGTTTACAGTCATCGATCAGCTAAAGCAAGAGTTTATGGGGGGACCCGATTCTTTAAGACTTGAATGCAAGGAGTTGATGTAGCAACTTAAGTTGGAAGCTTACCATTTACCTGGACTTAACAGTATGCTTTCCATCAGTTGCTTTTTCAAATTGAGAAGCCTAGTGAGGTGAAGCCCCCTGGAGTGACTTAATGCCATCTGGGAACATATTCTTGGGTTTTACCATTTTTTATTTCGCTTCTGTGTTCACTATTTATTGTTTATATTAATGTTTATATTAACACTTGTGGGAATTTTCTTTCCACTTTTATACTTATTTTTAAAATACATCATATTTTTTCTTGTGGCTTTTGACACATTTGATTATTTGTATTTATATGTAGTTATGGTGGATTTAAAATTCAATATTTGGAGCATCATAGGTTTACCAGCATCGATGGCAGTTATGAGTAGTAGATACCAAATTGTTGAACATTTTGACCGCTTCTTAGTTAAAAATTTTCAAAGTGTAATTATGTGCTTTTTAAAGGGAAGCTGTTAGGGGGTGCATTTGAGTGGAGTAGTGATGTATTTATAGTGAGACAAATGTGTGGTGCAGTTTGTTTTTCTGAGGAAGTTGGTGCAGAGTGCCGACGAAAAGCTTGTTTTTAATCTTAATAAAATTTCAGATTGTTTTTTTCGCTTATTGGTGTTCTTGTTTACAACATAACCTGTGGATTATAAAGAACTTTGCACACATCTATCTGAATCCAGGAGTTTAAAGGCGCTGGGCTGGCAAAGGTGGTTTTTTCACCAGTTTGTTTTTTGTTTTTTGAATTTTTAGAAGGTTTATGTCTTTCACCATGCAGGAAGCCAGTGGCACTTCAGACTCAGGCGACTTAACTATACTTATTAACCTCCTAACTGAAGTGGATCATCTTTCACAGCGAATTGATGTGCTTTCACAAAGCGGTCCTTTGAGTCCAATGGTGCGCCCCTCCAGTGGATTATTGACGGAAACTCCAGCTTTGTGACCGACTAGTGGAACCGGAACTGACTTGAGAGTTGTTACCATTGGCAACAAAGCTTTACATAATACCGACAGCAGCGGTAAGCCTAAGGGCATTTTGGGAGGCCATACATGTTCAGGTGAGAATATTGGAGCCTCTCCAGCTATTCCCGGTGAAACAGAGGCACCGAGTAGGGGCTATGTTGAATTAAACTTGAACAATAGTTGAATCGCCCCTTCAGTTTTCCTACTGGGGAAGACATTGGCAATATTGATATTCAAACTGAAGGATTGCCTGATTTACCTACTAAGCTCAACAATTTTGACCAAAAATTACTGAGGTTAAGGAAGTTACAACTTGATGTATCCTACTTTGGGGAATGCCGACGTGCAAAGATTGTCCCGAAGGGGCTTCGCTTGTGGCAATACCCTACAGGTTTGGAAGATAGGTCGAAATTCTACCTTGACCTCTTGGCACTTTATGATAGACATGGGAATGAATTGATCAACTTAATCTGCGCCCACTATCAGGAAGTTATTAATCAATTAACCATGTAACTTTCCAACTTAGATGAGGAAATTAAATCAGATACTCATTTTTTCAGATATCGTTATGAATACGAAAGAGTCTTTACCAGTATCGACCAACACATTTCCAACCCACTATAACTAAAGTACAGAAACTCCAGAGGGACATAAAAGCCTATAAAGAGGGGGTAGCCTACCCCAAACTCCCTAAATCTCAAGAGAATTTTCTAGGAAATAGCAGAACTACCATGGGGTTGCTATCTGGCCCCTAGACCAATGGCCAACCTATGCACCCCAGTGAATTGGAGAATGGATCCCCATTGAGGCGAACAAACCAGAGAATTTCAACGGAATGTGTTATGAGTATTGGGTCGGGTGCAAGCCAGGAAGAGCCGACTCTTGACAACTATGACGAAAATTTTCAAGTTCGAGCCTCATCCCCCCAGCCACAGTCGGGTCGGATGACGAGGAACAAATACAAAACCAGGAGGAACAGAGAGATCATGGTCTAGCTATTCCTTTAGTATCCCCAACGCAACCTTTAAAAATACTTTACAATACGGTTAAACACTTTAAAATTTACAGTTTTTCACAGTTTGTTTTTTCTCAACCTTTGGTGGATGTTTTGGCTAAAGGATTAACTTTTGTATCCTCCTGTAGAGCTGGTGTTGGGAGGACTATATTGGACCTGAAACTTTTTATGAAAAAGTTGAACCTGTCACTGTTGTTGGGTGATTCCCAAAAATGCAAGAACCCTTACCACATACCAAGTACTTTTAATCCGCCATTACTCCCAGCTGTCGGAATTTTCGAACAATTGTGTGATCTTGACATCTGCCACCTCCTCAATTCAAGGTGCCAGGCTCATTTTAATATTACTAAAGAGGAGAGGGCCTTGTTAGAGGCACTCAGGTTTGCATCAGTTAGACTTATGCAACCCGACAAGGGAGGGGGATTGGTGGCTATGGATATGAATGACTACAATGACAGGATGTTGGCTATCCTATCTTCTGATACTTACCAGGAGGTTTCTAAGAATGAATTGAATCTTAGCTTGTGCCACATCCGGTCATTTTTCGAGGAGATGTTCATCAATGGCGTTATTGATGTGGATATAATTTTGTTTCTGTGGCATCACCTAAAATTCCAGTCTTGTTTGGGAACCCCAAGATACACAAGAACATCTATGATCCACCTATGCGGCAACTGGTCAGTGCCAGAGGAAGCATTACATATGCAGTGGCCAAGGTGGTGGACGAGATTCTCAAGAAGTATGTGGACAGAGTTCAATACATTTCGAGAGATTCTTGGGCATTTTTGGAAAAAGTGGGTTCTGTTCCATTTAATGCTGATTGTATTCTCTTGACCATTGACGTTGTTGACCTGTACTCATCTATCCCCCATTTGGAGGTGGTTGAGTGGATCCAATTGGAAATGGTTTTTCACCATGCTCCTGCAGAAGAAGTTACGATGGTTAGCGAACTATTGGAGGTTATTCTTACCAGCAACTTTTTTACATTCAGTAACCGGTGGTTCCACCAATTGATTGGGGTCCCTATGGGATCGCCCTGTGGAGCCAGTGTGGCCAATTTAGTTATGGCCCACTGGGAGAGGGTGTTTGTTTTATCTAATTCTTTGGTCCAAGAGAAAATAGCCTTATACACTAGGTTTTTGGATGATATTTTTGTCATCTTCAGTGGTATTCTAGATGATGTTAATAACTTGGTGTCATTTTTTAATGGCTCCACAGAATTTTTCAAATTCACATCTGAGTGTGCCAATGACAAGATTACTTACTTGGAAGTGGAAATAAAGAAAGATAGGAGCCTAAATCTGTTCGTGGCCAGCATACATTGGAAGCCGACTTTTTTGAATTCTTATCTACATTTTGACAGTGAACACCCATTAAACCAAAAGAGGGCTATCGTGAAAGGCCAATTTGTTCGAGTATGACATCAGAAGATAAGAAATTTCACGAGGAGTGCAAGTTCATCTTTGGTATGTTCGTCAGCAGGGGGTACCCTGCCAATTTTGTAGAAGAATTGAGTTTGGATGTGCAGGGGAAGAGGGCCAATGACCACTTCCACCCCATGTTGGGGAATATGGAGGATGGGTCTTTATGTTTACCTCGCCTCACCAGTGAGTCTGATGCTTTCAATTGTTCTTTTGTAATTTCATTCAACTTGGATGCAATGGACATTGTGTCCATTATAAAGAAAAATTGGTGCTTATTAACCACCGGGTCAATAGGAACATTTGGACTATTATCACCCCCTAAGGTTACTTTCAGGAGGGGCTTTAACATCAAAAACATCCTGGAGTCCAAAGTTGCTGGTGCCTCCCCCAGATCTGGGATGTTCAAATGTAACATGTGCAGGTACTGCAGATACATTAAAGCAAGTTCAGCTTTTTCCATCAGGGATAAGAAATATCTCATACAAGGAAGATTCAATTGTGCCAGTAATCGGGTGGTATATTTAGCCCAGTGTTCGGTCTGCCCAGGTTTCTACATCGGCAAGACTGATAGGAAACTACCGAAATGAGTATACAAGCACTTTTATGCCATCAGGAAGGGGAAGGTCGACAACGCTCTGGCCAAACATATATTAGATAATCCAGGTCATGAATTTTCGTTTTACGGTCATCAATCAGCTAAACCAAGAGTTTATGGGGGGACCCAATTCTTTAAGACTTGAATGCAAGGAGTTGATGTGGCAACTTAAGTTGGAAACTTACCATTTACCTGGACTTAACAGTATGCTTTCCATCAGTTGCTTTCTCAAATTGAGAAGCCTAGTGAGGTGAAGCCCCCCTGGAGTGACTTAATGCCATCTGGAAACATATTCTTGGGTTTTACCATTTTTTATTTCACTTCTGTGTTCACTATTTATTGTTTATATTAATGTTTATATTAACACTTGTGGGAATTTTCTTTCCACTTTTATACTTATTTTTAAAATACATCATAATTTTTCTTGTGGCTATTGACACATTTGATCATTTGAATTTATATGTATTTATGGTGGCTTTAAAATTCAATATTTGGAGCATCATAGGTTTACCAGCATTGATGGCAGGTATGAGTAGTAGATATCAAATTGTTGAACATTTTGACCGGTTCTTAGTTAAAAATTTTCAAAGTGTAATTATGTGCTTTTTAAAGGGGAGCCGCTAGGGGGCACATTTGAGTGGAGTAGTGATGTATTTATAGTGAGACAAATGTATTATGCAGTTTGTTTTTCTGAAGAAGTTGGTGCAGAGCGCCGACAAAAATCTTGTTTTTAAGCTTAATAACATTTCAATTTGTTTTTTCCGTTTATTGGTGTTCTTGTTTACAACATAACCTGTGGATTATAAAGAACTTTGCACACATCTATCTGTATCCAGGAGTTTAAAGGCTCTGGGCCTGCAAGGGTGGTTTTTTTAACAGTATATTTTGTAAATCGTTAGAATTGGATTGTGCTGGATTAGAATTCTATACTTCACTGTTGGCATAGGCAGTTTTGGCAGGCATTTACATTTGTGAGATAAACAGGTTATACTTTCTACACAACTATTGTTCTTAACATTTGCTTTTGCAGTTTCATATGGTATGGGAGAGAAATGGCAATGTACATGTCACTGACATTGTTTTTATGCTTTTCAGATGACCCAGGGCAATATCTGCAGGAGCGGTGGGCACAGTGAAAATTATCTGGCTTTTATAAATTGATTTCTTTACTATTTAGCAGTGAGAATTGTCATCTGGTAATCAATAACATAACTTTTCAGTATTTACTATCTGAATGTTGAAAGAATAGCTGCTTTTACTGACACTTACACTTTTTTGGAGTGTGTGGGGGTGCAACCTATCATTCTATTTCCTAAATGACAAGTGTATTTCAAGTGCTTTTATGCTGAAAATGTGTAAACAGCCTGATAGTTGTGTGGAAAACATATACATAACTTATGTGGTATTCCTTGGTTTTTACAAATATTTGATTGGGTTTTTTTTGGGGGGGAGGAGACACATACCATTCTGTTGTCAAAATGAGATGTATGTTTCAAGTGCTTTTCTATTGAATATGTGCAGAAAGTCTGATCATTTTCACTGGTTTGTACAAACCTTTGTTTATGTGTGAGGGAGAGGGAAAGACAACTACCATTCTGTTACACTAAATGAGAAGTGCATTTCAAGTGCTTTATGTTAACAAATGGTACACAAACTGTTTATTCTTGTGAAGAAATACATTACTTATGTGATGCTACTGTGTTATATCCTTCTCTGTTTTATATCTCATAGGAGTATGGCACCCAAGCTGACAAATCCATGAAAACTCCCTTTCAGTGTTGCTGAGAATGAGGTCATCATCCAGGCTCTGAGGTTGCATGGAGCCTTCCTGCTTGACAGAGGCCAGGGGATATGGCTGCCAGAAAAGAGATTTTGAACCAGTTAGTTGTTGATGTGAATGCAGTAGGTAGTTCCAGCCACAATTACGATCAGTTGTGGTATCAGACCACTCATATGATTTCATCAGCAATGACAAGGCTGGTTGCAGTTCCCCAAGAGTAGCTGGTAATGAGAGATGGTCCTGCTACCTAGCCACCACTGACACTAGATGAGGAGCTCCTGTCCACTGTCAGAGATCCCAGCATCTTAGGGGAACCTGTTCACTGTGTGCTTGATGCCAATGCTGATAAGGCTGGGAGGCCAAGTGTGTCCCAGGAGTAGCTTCCAGGTAAGCTTACATAAGGAAACATTATATTGGTTTGTAGACTAAAATATAATTTCTGCTACTACTTGTAATACATTTTTTCTCTATCTGTACCTATTAATATGTCAATGCAGTTATACAAGAGAATTATTCAGTAGACATGGGTATGGGGGGATAGCTCAAACAACTTTCAGTTAGAGCTATTTCTTTCAGGGCACATAGCTGATTGTGTATACACTGTCCCTGTGTTATTCCCATTGTGATGATTAATTGCTGCCCTTTCATTTCCTGATTTTTTTCAAGGCCCATTCTCCCTACAAAGTGTTGAGACACCTGCACATGGTAAGCAAATTAGACTGGTTCTTAATAAGCATTATTCAGATATATATATTATCTGTATGTGTGAGAAGTGTGTACTGGGAGTCTGTACTGTTGTATCATTTGCAATTGTTCAAACAGTGTTACTTTTTGTTGAGATATTTTGGTCTAATATTCAAGGGATTAGTAATTTTATTCCTGTGTTTGTTGCTTATTATCACAGATGATCCTGACACTTGAAGTACTTGAAGTACTCGTGCCACCTAATTTTGGCGTATCGGTAAGCTCTAATGATGATAGTGGTGAAACAGAGGCACAATTGGTGGATGCAGAGGTTGAATTTCACACTGAGGTTGTGACTCATACATCCCCATGAGTTCTTTCTGACACAGTTAGTATGCCTACACATAAATATTCCACTGAGCCCACAGACAGTGGACAGGTTGAGGGTGACACAGTTGATCAGGGTATTGTGGTTACAGTGGTTTCAGTGCCGGTTAACTTTGTCTGTAGCCAAAATGTAGGTAAGGTGCCATGCAGAAGGGTTGACAGGTGCTCAGAGGAGGCCTGCTGTCTACCCTTCAAGTGATGCTGATGTGTCATTATGTGCAACTCAATGTATGTTTAGGGCTGTCATGGGCCACAACCACATTCCGCTAGGGCCTGCAAGGGTATGCTTAGAGTTCCAGATGTGGCACAACCTAACATGCATTACTACCTCCAGTGTGTGGCCAATTCAATGGATTGAATGAATGCCACAATGGAATGGGCAGGGTCTGTGATGAAACCTCTGATGGGAGAGGAACAGCATCCATGTGGTCGATGGTCTGTAACATCATCTGGTGATAGCCAGTGTGGCCATACCTTATCCTACTCCTGTAGTCACACTACTTCCACTTCTTCATTGTGGTTGACGTTTCCACATCCAGACATGGTAGGCCATGGGGTCATGAGCTTGGCTGCATTCATGCAGACACACACAAACACATTTCACATAGAGTGCCCATACAGATGCCCACACATACCAGCTACATGAGACATTAATGAGGCTTGCAGGTGTTCTGTCTCAGTAGCCATTTGATATTATCTAAATTTCTGCCTGCCTGTGTTTCTTACCTGCACACACTCACTACTTTGGTGTCAGCCTTGGCCTCATCCCATCCCCCCCACACCCTGTGCAAATGATGATATCTGTGCCATCACCTTGTTTCTATTTTTTGGATTCAGGGTTACATATATATATATATATTGTCTGTTGAACTGTGTGGAAAGCTAAATGAGTGCTTAGGATACATATTGGTGATATTATATGGAATTTTTTTCTGATTTATTACAGCATTTTAGTGTTGTGATTCCTACCTTGAAATCATTGATATAGCAGTCATGCTTACTGCTTCACTTGTAAGAATGTAAGGATAAGTAGAGTTTGGACTAATGTTTCTATACTGGGTATTTTAAATGTGTGAGTAATGTTAGCTGATACACTGCATAAATAAATATTCCAAAAGTCAGTCATGTCACATATTGATGTAATTACTGTGCAACTCACACACATTCTACTTAGGTACAATTTTAAGTAATAGTATGCAGGTATCTGGTATTTATTCATGTTCTTACAATTTTTTTTCTTTTACAGATTCAGCACTTACCTTAATAGTCATGCAGTTACAACTGCTGTCATTCGAAGCTGTCTCTGTCTGATGATAGCAGTTCACAGATATTACATGGGTAAGTAAAGGCTGTGAGCATTACCTGGCATCAATTTTACTGTATTTGTAGACCAATATGCATGTACAGCTTTAAGAAGATTCTTAGGGGCTTGCACAAGTGTATAAATACTGAGCACTTGTGAGTCTGACAGCCATTTTGTAGTAAGCTGTTGAGATGTAAGTATGTACGTCTGTGTAGTCTGTCTGTTAATCAGTTTGTTTATATTTGGAATGCTGCTACCCATCCTGATGTGCTTCTATGTAATAAAGCATATAAATGGACTACCCTGCCTGTTTGTCATCTATACTAGAGAGGGACACGAGACATGGTACCAGAATGGGATCCAGATTCTTCATCTTCGAGACCGAGAGGCACTCAGTTAAGATTGGAGGAATATACAGGAGTGAGTCATCCCTACTGCATGAATAACTCACAAAACAGGTCAGAAAAGAATTTCAGGTATTAAAAGTTGCTCAAACTATTTCTTATTTGCAAAATATGATACAAGGCCTTCAGAATGCTATAAACAAATTTCTAAGTAGCATAAATATTCAAAACTACAATATGTTAAAAGAAATATTTGAAATAACTATGGAAAATTTTTGAAATAAAGTCTGAATCGCATAAAATGAATAAAATAAGGGAAACAATTGCGCTTTTTTCCTAATTCCTTGCCCCCCAATTACCATCACCTGACTAAATACCGCTACATTAGCTTAAAAACCAAAAGCTATGAAAAAATCATAAACAAATTTTTAAGACGCATAAGCAGCTTAAAAATTAATCTTATGAAGGATGGAGACATCCACCCCAACCCTGGCCCATCTACAACACTAGACCCAAGCACACCATCTAACTACCCAGTGTGTACTACCTAGATTGATAGACTTCCAAACTCATTTCTGGTCTGTCATCTTAACATCAGAAGCCTAAACAACAAGATCCATAGCCTATATGGACTCTTAGCTGTTCACTCACCTGATATCCTCTGCCTCACAGAAACCTGGCTAAAACCAATAACCAAAGATAATGAAATAATCCCCCCACAGTACAACATACTTAGACTGGACCAGATCTCCAGGAAAGGTGGCGGGGTAGCTGTACTATACAAGTCTACCCTAACAATAACAATTGACACCCAACAGCCATCCCAGTTTGGCAATGCAGAAATTCTCATCACCAAACTAATAATAAACAAAAATAAATGCAGATACATTGTCTGCATTTATATTCCACCCAGCAAGAATGATAATACTCTAGAAAATATCTTACATTGGCTAACTTCTAACTATCCCCAGGAAACCATTGTCTTGGGGGACTTTAACATTGATTGGAACACCTGTTCCTCTGAAACTCCCTCCACCCATTTAAACCTCCATGGGTTTACTCAGATCATTGTCACCCCCACCAGATTTAGCAAAAATAGAGCCAAAGATAGTATCCGTGATTAGATACTTATTAACAGACACCCCCAAAAGTACAAGTCAGGTACATTACCCGATGATCTAAGTGATCACTGCCTTACCTATATTATTAGGCTCAAAGCTGACATTCCCAACCAGCCCACCTACCAAACTATAAGAAACGTCAAGAACTTTAACCTTGACAACTTCCAAAATGAACTCAAAGCATGTAATTGGAATGTCTTGAAATGACTCCCATTACAAGAAGCAGTTGAGTACTTCAATACCAGATTTCTGGCTATCCTTAACCACCATGCTCCTACCTGTGCCATCTGTGTAAAAGCCACAGTTGCACCGTGGCTATCTAAAGAAAAAAAAAACAAAATTAAACTAAGAAACAATGCCTGGGCCAGGTGGCATGCTACCAAAGCCCCTATGGACCAGCAGCTAAGGAACCAGACCAAAAAATCTGTCATTCTAGACAAAAAAAAATCACTACACCCTCCTACAACAAAAATATCAGCTAACACCTCAAAAGTTCTGGGCTGGTATTAACAATCTTCTCCACCCAGGCCATTCTGCCACTCCTACCCCATCAGCTGCCCTTGATAAATCCCCTGTAGAAATTGCAAACAGCTTCAGTTCCTTCTTTACTAAAACTATCCAGTCTCTAGCTACCCATCTCACTCCATCGGACAAAACACTAGCTCTGGCACATCTAGCTCTGATCCACCCAGCACCCAACCCACCTTTACCTTTCAAACCATACCTACCAACCTGATCCAGACCTTACTCAAAAAGCTAAAGCCTACTACACTAACTGCCGACCACCTCCCAGCTGAATATCTTCAAAAGCAGCTGATGCCATAGCACTTCCCATTTCTATTCTGATCAACAGATCCAGCTCAGAAGGATCCATCCCAGCAATATGGAAAATATCACGTTATACCTCTCCATAAAGGAGGAAGTTCCATAGAATTATCTAACTTTAAACCTATAGCCATTCTTTCACCACTAGCTAAAATCATGGAAAGATGCATACACAAACAAATCATACACTTTCTTATTCAAAACGGAAAGCTCGCCGACTCTCAGCATGGCTTTAGGCCATTCCACAGTACCACCACGGCTCTTTATCTTTCTCTAATGTCATCAGTCTTCATCGTAACAACAAACTATCTTCAGCACTCTTCCTAGATCTCTTAAAAGCTTTCAATATGGTCAACCATCAGCTACTGCTCAATACACTACAAACCATCAGTTTAGACCAACACACAATACAATGGTTTTTCTCCTACCTAAATGGTAGACAGCAGGCTGTCTTATGGCAGAGCAAGCTGTCATCCCAACTTATTCTAACCCTAGGTGTCCCACAAGGGTCCATACTTGGTTACCTTCTTTTTTCTGTCTTTATCAGTGATCTACACACCACCATCCCAAGAGCCACCTGCATCCAATATGCAGATGACTCAACGCGAATATGCTCCGCCTCCTTTCCTACACAACTTTTAACCCTCACCCAGACCTCTTTCAGCACAGTAGAAATATGGCTAGCTAATCGCCGCCTGCTTCTAAATCCTAACAAAACCAAGCTACTACTTTTATCCCCTAACCGTAGAATTTCTCCTCCTTCCTTCAACATCAAATCTAGCAATGACACCATTATCTCCCCTGATGACCATACAAAGCTTCTAGGCATAATAATAGACAACAACCTTAAATTTGATAAACATGTCAATCACACTATTAAGTCCATCAACAAAAAACTTGGCTCCTTGTACAGAGCCAAACCTTTCCTCACCCCCCTAGCTAGGGTAGCTATTTCAAGATCACACCTTCTCTCTATCCTTATGCATGCATCCCCTGTACTCACCAACCTATCCAAAACTGATCTCAACAGATTATCAGGATGTTACAATCATATAGCCAGATTCGCTACTGGCATGGCTTTTAGAACCCAGAACCTCAAAGCACTGGGATGGCTAGAGTAGCCTACCCTTCTACAGTTCAACCAGCTTATAGTAACGCATAAAATACTCCATCAACCTGATAACACCTCTGCCCTCAAAAATATTCTCACGCCTCATAGTGCCCCCAGGCCATTATGCTCAGCTGATAAACTAATGATACTGACCCAAAAATCCAACAACTCTGCAGGCGATGCTATAGTTGCCAACTCAACCGGTAAAATCTGGAATCTACTCCCTACTACCGTTACCAAGGAAACCTCACTACCCTATTTAAAAGAGAACTCAAACAACTACCTCTCATCTCATTGACTGTGCTCTTGTTCTAAAGCTGACTAACAACTTCACTAATACATGTCTTGCTACCCAGCCTGCTGTTTAGCCAAGTATCTATGCCTCATAGCATTTGAATGTCTAAGCATTGTGAATTACGAGAGCTGATTGTTTTCTATGTTCACATTTTCTGATACATCTTTGCCAATCAGATGTAAGTCTGCACATTGTGTATATTGATATCTGCCTTTATTCTTTGTCTATATTTTTCTAAACATGTCTGCCTGAGTTTATCACTCAGTGATGTATGCACTGTCTCTTTTTTGGTATGTGGAGCTTTTCTCCCTGGGCCTCTGCTGAAAATGGACATATATCCAGTCAGACTATCCCAGTCAACAAATGTCAAATAAAAAATAAATAAAAATAAAAACTTTTTGCTAAGCACTACTTTTTCACATTAATCAAAACTATTCAAGTTGTCTGAAGTGTATGAAGTGTCACATGTTTGTGTAGTGTTACAGTACAGTTATTTCACAAAATACAGCTGTTACAAAGCATATTTTGCAAAGTACATTATTTCAAAGAGTTTATTGTGCATTTGAATGTTATTACAAGTGCTGGCTGTGTGCTTGTTCATACATAATTACAAGGGCCATATTTTCCAGTGTGTTTGGGCATAATTTGTTGGCATGGTAGATGGATTTCAAAAACCTGGTCCACTTGTGTTTGACAATAATATTGTGAGAACTGGAGAGTGTTTGAGCAAGAGTACAATATTTTCATACAGGCTGCATTTTCTGATAAAGATGACCATACAGAGGCATTTATTCTGCTTATTTAAGCATGTTCAGAAGCCATAGAAAGAGTGCGTTCATTTGCTGTCTTTGCAGGAGAGGGGGGGTAAACTGTCATATAGTTGTACCAGTTGAGTTAAGGGAAGACCCCGAGTGCTTAAAACATAAATTTGTGGAAATGTGTAAGCCCCAAATGAATATTACAATGGAAAGGCACTTATTTTACACAAGGGATCAAACGTCTGGTGAATCTTTTGCACCATATATAACTGATTTGAGAAACAAAGCTAAAACATGCAGATTTGATGATTTAAGGGATGAGTTGATAAGAGACAGACTCGTGTGGTATTAAAGATGATGTGGTAAGAAAGATTTTGCTTTGTGATAGGGATTTAACTTTAAATAAGGCCATTGAGATTGGTCAGATATATGTGCTTACAGAAAAGCACACAAATATGCTTACAAATGAGAGATGCATGCTTCCAGTAACTTCTAAGGCCAATGTTGATAGTATGCAGCACTTGATTAAAAGAAACAGGCACAAGTACATGGCAGCAACTGTAAGCCCTACAACAGTCACTGGGAAACCCCATAGCTTTCTAGCAAGTTCCAGAGGATGCTCAGTCTCAGTGAAGCATAAGAGTGAGTCAGCAAACCCAAAGAATGGGCCCCCACCCAGTTTTATAGCTAACTGTCATAATTGTGGTGCAAGTCATGAGCCCAAAAGAGAGAAATGTTTAGGCTTTGGTCAGCAATGCTACAGATGCAATAAGTGGAATCATTTTAAAAGGTTTTGTAAATAAAGTAAAGGGCATTATTTTATTAAAAGGGAACATTCCAAGAAACAAGTTGATCAATTAGAAAGCTACGACCCTACTTTTTATGTTGATGGTGTGTTAGTGCTTCATGAAACAGTCAATACAGTAGATTTGTGGGCAAAGAATGAAGTATTTTGCACTGTTGGAATAAATGGAAGACCCACAGAACTCAAATCTGACACAGGTTCAAAGTGCAATGTTATGTCTGTAGAAACATTTGCTAGAGTATGTGCTAGTGAAAAGATTGATTTGGCAAAGTGTGTGAAGCTTGTTGCTTATGATGGTGAAGATATTCAGACTGAAGGCTCAGTAGTACTTTCATGTTACTCTGCTGGAAGAAGGTATGACTTGTTATTTTATGTGGTCAAAAGGCACATACAGTCATTATTAGGGCTAAGAGATTGCTTTCATTTAATAAGGAAGACCATCATGTTAGTTTAAAAGACCACTGTTCTAATTTTGCCCAGTATATTTTCTCTACCTATGCTGATCTTTTTGAAGACAAACTAGGCAACCTTCCAGCTGCGTATTCCATGAAGTTAGACACAGATGTCAGCCCAGTTGTCAGACCAGCCTGGAAAGTTCCATTAGCTATGCAGAACAAAGTCAAAGCCAAGCTAGATAAACTGGTGCAACAAGGTGTAATTTCTCCAGTCGAAGAACCTACTGAATGGGTATCCTTCATGGTGGTAGCTCATAAGAAAAGCTCAGATGATATCAGAATATGTATTGATGCACGAGATTTGAACAAAGCACTGAAAAAACTCGTCATCAATGTGTACAGTCGAAGAAGTTGTAGCTCTGATGCTAAATGCCACTGTTTTTTCTGTCTTAGATGCAAAGAGTTAATTTTGGCAAATTTTGCTCAACAAGAAATCCTCATTGCTTACTGTGTTCAGTACTCCTTTTGGCAGGTACAGATTTTTGAGAATGCCATTTGGGATAAATTCTGCCAGTGAACTCTTTCAATGTGCAATAGAGCAAATTTTTACTAGGTATCCTTGTGCTATTATAGCAGATGATATTCTAGTAGGAGGTAATGGTGAAGCGGAGTGCAGAAAAGTGTGTGTGTGTGTGTGTGTTGTACCTTTAAGAGGTGTTTCCAAGGACAGCACGTGCATATAAATAGCAAGCACATGCCAGCTTCAGTGCCATTTTGAGAGTGCAGGCAGAATGTGATCATGTATGAGTGTGATAGCTAGTTTGTTTATAAGTTTACCTAAGTTAAAGTTACTAAGCCTCAATCCTGATGTATTTGTACATAATAAAGCTGTGTGAATAGAACCCACAGATGTGTGCTTGTTTTATCATGACCAGACAAGTGACATGGTGTCAGAACAAGAATTCCAGAGACTGCTTTTCAGAGCTAAGAGGTGGAGAGTTAACACTGAAGGCAAACTAAGCGAACCAAGTACAAAAAAGGGCCAAAAATGAACCAAAGGTAATGAAAACTTGCACAAACGATTTATTTTAACAAAAAGATAAAACAGAGCATTACAAGTGCACAGAACACATTATTAAGCAAATGGGAGGCACAAAAAGTTTGTTAATTAAACAAAATGTTTAAGATTAAGATATTTGATATGATAAAAAGATTATCAGAAACACACATATTGAGTTTGGAATTACTTCGGAATTGCAAAATGAGCATGTTTAAAGTAAAATGAGCATGTTTAGTGTAAAACGAGTACAAGAGAAGTATAATGGGCATGAAACAAGATTAAACAAGCAAAATGAATATAATAAAGGGCAAAAATAGCACATTAGCATAAATAAAATAAGGCAACTACATGATTTTGGACAAATGACCGTGTTTCGGCATACACTACTATTTTGCATTGATTGAAGCTATTCAGGGCATAACTATAGCTATTTGAAGTATGTCAAAGTGTGTAAAAGAGCTTACAGTGTATGTTTATTACTGTGCATTTATTCTGAAGAGTTTATTTGTGTGCAAAGTGCAACTATTTCGTAAAGTGTACTCAAAATACAGACATTTTGAAAAGTTCTTGTGCTGGGTGTGTCTATTTGCAGAGTGCTGCCATTACAGAATGTTTCTTGTACTGTACAGAATTATTTACCAAAGTACAGCCATTTTGGGAAAGTTTCAGCGTGCTGTGCACTGTTTATTTGCAAAGTGCATTTACTTCAAAATGTTCCTTATTCTGAGCTTCTTCTGCCCAGTTTTGTTTGCACAGTGAAGTTATTTTGAAATGTTTCTTACACTGATAAGAGGTGATTTCTTATAGTACAGTGATTTCAAGAGTATTCTTGTGCCCAGGAGACTTATTTCACAAAGTTCACTTATTTGGAAGCTTGTTGTGCTGTTGGGCATAGTTACAAGTACTGGCATACATTTTTGGCATACGTATATGTGTGTGTGTTTGTGCATACTTGCACAATACTTCACTGGTATGTGTTAATATGGCAGAGACATTTCACAGACCAGGTCCACTTGTATATGATCAGAATACTTAAGCAAGAGTACAGTATTTTTATACAAGCAGCTTATTCTTTCAAAGATGAATGTGCCAGGGCATTCATTTTGCTAAACCTAGCTGGGTCAGAGGCTATTGAAAGAGATCATTCATTTGTGTATGCACCAGCAGTATGTGAAGGAGAAGGGGAAAACTATCATATTGTTGTACAGGCTGAATCAAGGGAAGACTCTGTGTGTTGGAAATGCAAATTCAGGGAAATGTAACCCTCAGACAAATGTTACATTAGAGAGGCATTTGTTTTACACAAGAGATCAAAAGCCAGGAGAAACTTTTGCAGCTTATATTACTGACCTGAGAAACAAAGCTAAAAGGTGTAGGTTTGGTGATTTAAAACATGAGTTAATAAAGGACAGGCTTGTGTGTGGTATTAATAGCACTCCAGTGAGGAATATTTTGCTTTGTGACAGTGATTAAACACTGAACAAAGCTATTGAGATTTGTCAAACCCATGAAGATACAGAAAGGCACACAAGTATGCTTGCAAGTGATAAGAGCATGGTTTCAGCAGACCCCAGACCAAATATAGACAGCATGCAACATGTGGATAGCAGAAAGAAGCCAAAGCACATGGCAGCTGTAACCCCTGAAGGTATGGCAGGTCAAACGTGTAGTTTTCTTGCAAGTCCTAAACCTAGTTCAGTAAGAAGGACATGCTAAGTGCAGTACAGGGGTGAGTCAGCAAAATCCAAATCAAGCTTTATTGTTAACTGTCGCAATTGTGCCAGTCATGAGTCTAAAAGAGAAAAGTGCTTAGCATTTGGTCAACAATGCCACAAGTGTAAAAAATGGAACCATTTTCAAAAGTTTTGCAAATCAAGTAAACCTCACACCATTATAAAGAAGGGACACTTAAAAAAAACAAGTTGATCATGTAAAGAAGGGTCACTTAAAAAAGCAAGTTGATCATGTAGAAAGCTGCAACCCTACTTTTTACATAGATAGTATATTGGTAATTGGTGAAAAGGTTGATGCAGTAGATTTTTTTGGCAAAGAATGAAGTGTTTTGTACTGCCCAGATCAATGGTAAATCCACTGAGCTCAAAGTAGACACTGGTTCAAAGTGTAATGTTATGTCAGCAGACACATTTGCTAAGGTGAGAGCTGGTGAGCAACTTAATGTGGTCAGTTATGTGAAACTGTTGTTTATGGAGGTGAAGAAATTCAAACCGAAGGCTCAGTAGTGCTTTCAAGTTATTTAGCTAGAAACTGCTACAGATTACTATTCTATGTAGTTCAAAGACCTGTGCAGTCATTATTGGGTCTCAGAGACAGTTTGGGAATGAATCTGATTTCTTTTACCAAATAAGTTCATCATATAAGCACATGTTCCAGTTTCAGCATCAGTAAAGTTATTTTCTTAGAGTATGCTGATGTTTTTGATGACAACTTAGGCAAACTTCCAGTTGTGTATTCTATGAGGTTAGATCCAGAGATTAGTCCAGTGGTCAGACCAGCAAGAAAAGTTCCAATAGCTGCACAGAATAAAGTCAAAGCTCAGTTGGATAAAATGGTGCAGCAGGGTGTAATTTGTCCAGATACAGATCCTGCAGAATGGGTGTTGGCCATGATAGCAGCCCACAAAAAAGGCTCAGACAAAATCAGAATATGCATTGACCCAAGAGATTTGAACAAAGCCTTAAAGAGACCACATCATCCTATGTGTACAGTTGAACAAGTTGCAACCCTAATACTGAATGCCACTGCTTTTCTGTCTTGGATGAAAAAAAGTTCATTTTGGCAAGTGACAC
>NC_056731.1:1284086589-1284169089 GCF_019279795.1 Protopterus annectens | reverse complement strand
ATACGGTTCTGCAACACTACTGTTCTCACTGCCGTCAATTCATCCGTCACCAATTCTAGCGCAGAAAAAGTTGCATTACTCAGAGTCTCTAACAATTTTGACAATTTTCTGAGTTCCCAGATAGATTTTACTGTCCTATATGCTGGAAGAATACCAGCACCAGAAATAACATAATCACCCAAGTCCATATGTGATAGCCCCTTGCTGCTACTGTGGGCTAAATCGTGATGATAGATCCAGGATGCATCAATGTTACCTATGAGATTAACAGGTTTATTAATAGCACGTACATTTCGTATTTTACCTTGGGGTAGTGCATATACATGTCTTATTGCTGGTACCAAATATCCCAAGAAACAGCTACCTGACCAATTACCAGGTAGCCACTTATAAGCTTTTCTGCCGCATATAAAATAACAGTTTTCCAACTTAGTAGTTACATTGCTGTGTACATAATCTTGTTCAGAATGAAATACCTTTTTATCAATTACTATTAATTGCTTATAAAGAGCAGGATAATTTCTTACCTCTTCATATGTTCTTTGCATGAGTTCACAAAATGAATTATAAGTGGTGTGACAGTAGGTGGAGTCATTATTACATTTATAAGGAACTGTTATATTACAAAAACTCCATCCTACTTTAACTTTACCAAATTTCTGAAAGCACACAGTTCCATTTCGTCGACCGAACAGCTGCAAGGCTATTCTGTCTTTTGAAGTGACATTAGAAGTCTCATATATTAGATTTGTCCAGGTTTCATTTGCCCCCAAAGGGACCGTACTTAACATTAGTCCTCCGTGGACAGTAGGTATGGCAGTACATATCCAACAATTTGACACATTAAGAGACGATGCATAAGCATATTTGGCAGCCTGATATGTGTTAAAAAGTGGATGCCAAGTTGTGTCTTTCGTGCTCCTTTTAGTTTGACTAACAGCATCTGAAAATAAAAATGGCCAAAACAGAAACACAATAAGAAACACAATAATCACAATGACTGTTAACAAAATTATTGTGCAATCTTTCTGTGGGAAAGGCTGCTCCCGTGTATTATCATTGTCTCTTTTTCTTCTTTCAGGTACGAAATACTCCATTTCTTTGTTCGAAGAAAACTAAAAATGGATGCACAACTACACAAAAAATATTAAAACTAAAAATTGTATCCAAAAATAACTAAATACCACCCCCCTTTGTCACTTCTTAAGGTTCCTCAGGGGGACCTAAATATTTGTCCAGCTCAAACTGTTTTACCAGTTTACAATGTGTTAAGTGGATCCACGATGTTCGTTCTTTTATTCGAAACGCAGTAGGAGTCAAAATCAGCACTTGATATGGACCTTCCCACTTTGGTGAAGCCCAGTTTTTTCTCTTGATTATCTTGACCCAAATCCAATCTCCCGGATTAACTTCGAGAATTCTGCTCTTCTGCTGATCTGAAAAGCAATCATTTGTTAGATGTGTTTTAATTTTTGTCAGCAATTTTCTCATGTAATCTGCTAACTCCTCACCCCCCTCACATTCCGCAGGCAATATCCCTTGCTATTGCGGGACGTAATAGGGGCGACCATAAAGGAGTTCAAATGGCGTAATACCTTTGGAGGTAGGTGTGGTCCGCATGGAGAGGAGTGCCAGAGGTAAGAGGTAATCCAAGACTGATGTGTCTCGGCCATGAGTTTTCGTAACTTACTTTTGAGAATACCATTATGACGTTCGACCAACCTGGCTGACTGCGGATGGTAAGCACAATGGTGTTTAAGGTCAATTTTGAAAACAACAGCCAATTTCTGAATAACTTGATTAACAAAATGAGTGCCATTATCAGAATAGATGCGTACTGGAATTCCAAAATGTGGAATAATATCATTCGTTAGAATTTTTGCCACTGTTGAAGCATCCGGATGAGTGACGGGAAATGCTTCAACCCATTTAGAAAACGCATCAATGATAACTAATACAGACTTTTTCTGCTGTGCAGGGGTAAGTTAAATGAAATCCATACAAATGGTATGAAAGGGATAGGGTGGAACTGGGAAGGTTGCCGGTGCAACACATATACCACCCTGCCCATGAAAACGAGCACATACAAGACAAGACAGACAAAAACGTTTTGCATATGCTACAAATCCTTTACTCCAAAATTCTTGTTGCACTACCTGAACCATAGCTGCTGGACCGTTGTGAGACGGTCCATGAGTAATGAGGGAGGCATAACGAAATAAATTCGTTGGTAAAACGTATTTACCATCTGGTCCTACATAAACCCCTTGCTCATGTGTCACCCCATATCTTATCCATTTTTGCTTTTCCTGCTTAGTGCTTAACTCTTGCATGACCCATAAGGTTTGTAGATTAAGGTTATCTGATGGTTGCAAGTCTGTTTCAAGTGCAAAAGCGAATGTTAAAGCAATTTCCTTTGCGGTCTTATCAGCTAGGGCGTTCCCTAATGCTACCGGATCTTTAGCACTATTGTGAGCCGCGCATTTGCAAATTGCTAGCCTGCTAGGTAGTTGGATAGCTTGTAAAAGATCTAAGATTAGGTTTTTATGCGTGATTTCTTTTCCCGAAGCAGTGACCATTCCCCAGTTTTTCCATTGCTGGGCAAAGACATGCACCGTAGAAAAAGCATACTGACTATCTGTATAGATAGTGGCTGCTTTACCTTCCGACAAAGCGCATGCCCTGGTCAAAGCAATCAATTCCGCTGCTTGTGAAGACAAGTTCCTGGGGAGAAGATTAGCTTCTATGATGTGTGTACCAGTTGTTACTGCATAACCTACTTGGGTGTTACCTATCTCATTTTTACGGGCCGACCCATCGACAAATAAGGTCCAGTCAGAACTCGGTAAGGGTTGATCCTTGAGGTCAGGTCTAGGTAAAACATTCGCATGAATCATATCCCGGCACACATGTGGAGTTCCATCAGCCGGTGTGGGGAGGAGAGTAGCCTGGTTTAGGGTAGTACATCATTCTATAGTCATGTGAGGTTGAGACAACAAAATAGTCATACACGATAAGTGTCTGCTGGGAGATAGAAAAGTTAACTTATCCTGCAGCAGAATCACTGCTACCGAATGCGGTACTCCCAAGGTCAGTGGATGAAATAAAATAAGTGTCGCCGAAGCTTGAATGGCCAATGCCGCCGCCACCACCGCCTGCACGCAGTGTGGTAATGATCGTGCGACAGCGTCCAGTTTACTCGAATAAAAAGCCAGGGGTCTGAGTTTGTCCCCATGCGACTGCAACAGGAGGGATGTCATGTATCCGCCTTTACAGTCCACAGTCTGAATAAAAGGTTTGGAATAATCAGGGAAACCTAGAACTGCTGAACTTGCTATCAATTGTTTGATCTGAGTAAACGCTTGAATGGACCTATCCGTCCAAGAAATGGGATCATTTGCTGCCATTGGGGGTGCAAAGATCAGATCCGATAAAGGACCTACTTCCTCAGCATAGTTAGGTATCCAACTACGGCAAAAGTTAGTAATCCCCAAAAATGGCATCATTTCCTTTTTTGTGAGGGGCATAGGTGCCTGGAGAATAGCTTCCTTTCTAGTACCATCAAGTTGCCTGCCTTGGTTAGATATTAAATAACCCAAATAGCGTACCTCTAGTTTACAAAATTGTAATTTAAACTTATTTACCTTGTGTCCTTCTTCTGCTAAAAAATGTAGAAGCTGCAGGGAGTCCGTTTTACAGGCAGATTCTGTAGGGGCAGCCAGCAGGATGTCGTCTACGTACAGCAATAGATGGCTTCCATGCTTCAGTGAAAATTGAGCCAGGTTCGCTGACATTTCTTGAGAAAATACAGTAGGACTTTCACAGTAACCTTGAGGTAACCGTGTGTATGTGTAACGTTTGCCCATAAATGTGAAGGCGAACCAAAACCTGCTATCCTCATGTAATGGGATAGAGAAAAATGCATTACTAATATCAATAACTGTAAAATATTGGTCTGTAAGAAGGATATCATTCAGTAGGACAGACGGATCCAGAACTACTGGGGCCCTTGGTACTATGACTGCATTAACAGCCTGTAAATCCTGTACCATCCTCCAGGTTCCGTCCGGCTTCCTTACTGGAAACAAAGGCGTATTACATGGTGAATCTGCGCATGGGATCAAGACCCCTGCCCGTAGTAATGCTTCATTTACCAGAGAAATTCCTCCTTTTGCTATTTTGCTCAACGGGTACTGTCGTTTGTGTGGTCTGTAATCAGATTTAGGTGTGATTTTGACCGCACCTGCTGTTTTCATTAATCCTATATCATGCTGCCCAGTCGATGACAAAGACTGTGGTATAGTCCGCAAATCATTTTCTTCTTGCGGACTCAGCATGAAGAGTCAGCTGGGCAATGCCCTATCCTCCCTCAAATGTACTGTGGGTCTAGCCTGCGTAACCCAATTCAACTTTTGTACCTGAACCCCCCTGTTTTGTAACTGTTCTTCCGACAGGGTACTCCATTCCGTTACCTTCTTACCTACAGAGACCCAAGCCTGTCCTTCCTCTTTCGTTACAGATACATGCGGTGTAAGATTACTCCTAAAAAGTGCCAGCATATCTTTCATGCGACTGCATGTGGCTGCAGAGTTTCCTAATTTATCCCAGTACAGTTGCTTTAAAACAATCTTTGTGATTTTATATTTAAAAAACAGTGTTTCATATACCGTATCAGGACCTATCAATTTTCTATAGTACATTGTACAGTGCAACTGTTCTGCCTTCACTGTTGGTTGATGACCATACTTACTTAAAGCCAAATTTAGTAAGTCATTTGTTATGCTTTGAGGACCTGTAGAGACCAAATCATTACTGTACCAGTAATGTAAATCTCCCTTCCCTTCTTGCAAAAATGCAGCTTCAAATTGTACTCGCTTGGCCTGTATACCATGGGCTGTGGGGACTGCCGCTATACCAAAAACATGCATTAAGTCCATTCCTAACAAATTAACAGGGCAAATGTGTGAAATAATTACACGAAACCTAATGGTCTGGTTTGTTTGAGGGTCTGTGAACCACAGCGGTCGAGACAGCGGTTCTTTATAGATCCGTCCATTTGCCGCTTTTACTAATACATAATCACTCGTGGCTGCATCAGATGGCACAGCAGTATGTTTTAGCAAGGTCCTAGTTGCTCCCAAATCACACAAGAATTCTACGTCTTGTCCTTCAACCTGCAAACTAATCACAGGTTGCACCTCCAGTTGCATAGTTGACGCTAATGCTGTGAAGTTGACAACTTGATATTCTCCATCAGCAGAAAAACTGCTTTGCTCATGTTCCCATCCTGCACATTCCCCTTTGGTCTCTTTGTTCTCCTCCTCATAACCTTCCATAATTTCATCCGGTGGCCCTGGCCACCCTTCCTCACCGTCATATAGTCATGCTGAGGACTGCGCCGGTGCCTGTGAGGCACCCGGTTGTCCCAAGCTACGACAATCTCTTGCAAAATGTCCTTTCTTACCACACTTAAAACATTCCCCCCTCCTTACACTTCCCTCGTAATCCTCAGAGTGTCCTACATTTATTCGCCCCCTGCCTCTGCCCCTTCCTCTGCCCCTATTAGGTTGACCTTGCAGCAACATAATCATGTCATCCGAATTAACCGTGAGGGTCTGTGCTTGTTTCTTCTTTTTATCCGCTATATACTTCTCCGCATGCCTAGCATATTCAAGCAATGGTTGTAACCATGCTGTTCTATGCTCCATCATATGTTTAATAATAAAATTACTAATCAGAGATCTACACACTTTCAAAAAGGCATTCTTTAACTGTTGTTCATATGATGAATCTACCTCCTGATTAGTGGGCACTTCTATGCCACTATGGTAATTAAAAATAACAGTTAAACGCTGTAAATAATGGTCTACCTTCTCATCATCAGACTGTACGCATTGATTAATGCGTGTCCAGTCTGCACGTGCCTTCCATTTTTCTGCGACCCGCTCAAGCAACTTTTTAAGTTGCCTCTCAAATTCTGCAGTATCATGACCAAGAGGCTCCCCGTCCTCCGTAAGGGGTTTCCAATCTCAATAGATAAGGTGCCAGTCAGGACCTAAAATCTGTCGGAGTACCTGTTCAATTTCAATACTATTAAGTTTATAACTTATTTGCATACCGTGCATGTCATCTGCGAATTTCTTCATATTGTCTTTTGGGTGGGGGATTCCTTCTACAGCCTTTCTAATGTCTTCCTTAGTCCAGGGGTGGTAAACCAGGATTGTAGGACCCTGTCCGTCCATTCCTGCCTGTGGGTTTGCTACCTGAATCAAAGGGTATTCGCTCTCACTATCTGGCACCGGCTTATCCTTTACTCTCCACTCACCACCCCTTACCTTTCGGTGTCGCAGCTCTAGGAAAGTGCTAGGAGTTTTTTTGCAATATTACAGGTTGTAACGGAGGGTAAATGGCGGAGGGGACCTTCTCTTTTTCACTTTCCTGATATTGTGGTGGCTTAACCGCCTCTTCCCCCTCCACTCCTTCCACGAGGTAGGGTGGGGCTGAAGGATTACAATGAATAGGTACGTTGTTTTGTCATCTTCTTTGTTAACAAAAAACGTGGATTTTGCACTTGAACCATCCTTTGTAGCCATATTTTTACTAAGATATATTTTATTTGCCTCCTCAAGCCATTTTTGTGCCTGTGGAAAACCCACCTTCTTTTGGTCTTTTACTCTACTGCCTGCGTCTCTGCGCAGGTCCCTTACCAACCTCTGACATTGGTACTTATCTAATCTTCCTGAAAACTGATACTCCGTCTTCCATTTGTCTAAATATTTTAGATTTTTTGGATGTAATTTAAACATATGTTGTTCATCTTCACTAACTTCAGTTTTTGCTGTTGAACAGCAACTATTTCCTGTTCCCATTTCCCTTATTTAAAAGAGAAATTATTCCTTTTTCCTGAGATCTCTAGCTATCTTCAGAATTTTTACTTAAAGATAGTCCTTTTTTAACAAACAATTGTCCCTTATGACTAGTCCCTTCCTTTTTCCCTATCCGTTATTAAAAAAAAGGAAAGCTTTCCTTGCTGTGAGTCTTCCGCCCTTTCGTTCATCACTGTCTCGCGGATTGAATCAAGAGCAACTGGCCTCTACTTACGACAAGATTTCGTCAGAGGTCTTTCACTTATCAGGGAGTCCGTGATTCTTTCTCCCTTCCTGTACAGGTTTTCAGTCCCTCTTGTGTGATTCGCACCGTGAAGAGGTGGCCCCACGTTGGGCGCCAGAAAATGTTAAAAGAAAAACACTTATTTCTCTAACATTCGCCAGAAGAAACACAACGATTTCGATAAGCAAATAAAAAGCTTTATTTACATGCATGGAGACCTGCCACATCGATGGTGGAATGTCAGCAGTCTAACTTCTGTACAAACTGCAGGGGTTTTTATAGCCCCTTCTGCACGTACACATACATACTCAACAAGATGTTTATCAGCCACTGAGTTTCAGTTAAGACAGAAATATGCAAGGGTCAGTTTCAGTTAATTACAGAAATGTGCAAGGGTCATAAGATAATGACAAGTTCTGTTCTTACTCAGACTGCAGGTTAACATCTGCACATTCTTTCATGGTCAGCCTGTTTAAACAGGTCAAACAATTCTTTTAGAAATTCTTTCTTTGCACGCAAGATAGTTTAAACCTTATTATGCCTGATACAAAGTAGTTGTTCATGCAGAATTTTATTAAGTGTTTTTATTTTGTTGGTTTATATGGTGGTGTTACTTCAAGAAGTACAACCTTATTTTCCTTACAGAGATTAATTTTTTTCTGACAATGATATCATCATGAAATGTCCAAAAGTAATTGTTCCAAAGTCTTTGCAACAAGAGTATATTACTATTTTGCATCGTGGCCACCCAGGAACTGATTCTACTAAAAGGAGGGTGGGAGGACTAGTATTTTGACCTTCTATGTCAAAGGACATTGAAAGACTACTTTCATCTTGCTCTGTGTGTAATAGTACAAAGCCACATCAACAGAAGAAACCACTTCAGCTAAACCAGATTCCTAAACTACTTTGGTCGACATTAGCCACTGCCATTTTTGAATGGAATGGCTAACATTACTTGGTGTTAGTAGACTCTTATTCCAATTGGTTCGAGATTGACCTACTTCCTAATATTGCATTCAGTACTGTCATTACTAAGATGAAGCATCATTTTTCAGTCCGTGGTAGTCCGCACAAAGTTATTTTTGACAATGGCATACAGTTTACCAATCAGCAATTCAAAAGATTCGCTGAAGAGTGGGACTTTATTCATGTTACGAGTAATCCTGAGTACCTGCAGTCAAATAGTTTGGCAGAACGTGCAGGTCAAAGTGCTAAACAGTTACTAGAGAAGTTGAAATGAGATAATAGTGATGTCCTCCTGAATCTCTTGAATCTCAGAAATATTCCTCATGATAAGTATCTTGGTTCACCTGCCCAGAACTACATTACCAGTCAGTAGTAGTAGTCAGTAGTAATTTTTTGGTCCCAAGTGCTTAGAATAACAGATCAGTGAAAGCCCATCTGTTAATGAAGCGCCTATCCCAGAAGTCTTATTTCAAGTCCAGCAAACCGCACAATTCATTACATGAAGGAGAGACAGTGAGAGTACAAACATGCAAAGGTTATGATCTGATTGGAGTCATGAAGAGTATTTGTCCAGAGATGAGATCGTACATTGTGGAATCACAAGGAATAGAGTTTAGATGGAATCGGAAACAATTGATGCCAATGTCCGACCCTGTATCATGGGACCTAGCCTGTGAGAAAGACTCTTTATCTCAGAGTGAGTTGTCCAGCCTTCCAGTTCCAGAGGACGTTCCAGTGAATATTCCTGTTCCTGAGACGAATCCTGAAATTCCTGATATGAGTTGTACACCGAAGACTGTCGCTGTTGCTAAACTTAGTTCTGATTACTATATCACTAGATCAGGTTGCATTTCTAGACCATGTTACAGATACACAGCAACTTGGACATGAATATTGTGTTTGTTTGTTTCTAATGTCTATATTACTGCATGTCTTATTCTAATGTCATTGCATTGAGGGCAATTTATTTAAGAGGGTGGATGTAGATGAATATGTGTGTACAGCTTTAAGAAGCTTCCTAGGGGCTTGCACAAGTGTAAAAATACTGAGCATGTGTGAGCCTGACTGCCATTGTGTAGTAAGCTGTTGAGGTATAAACATGTATGTCTGTGTAGTCTATCAGTTAATCAGTTTGTTTATATGTTGCAATGCTGCTATCCATCCTGATGTGTTTCTATGCAATAAAGCATACAAACAAACTACCCTTGTCAGTGACAGTATGTATGTGCATAGGATCAAAGTTGTATCTCTTAATGAGGGCATATTGTACACATCTACCTCTATCTATACCCATACATATATATATATATATATATATATATATATATATTTGCTCCTAGGCCCTTAGTGTTCCTGTTGCCACTGTTTTCACAGGATATTGTGTAGGATAGCACAGATTGTGACAATTTTGGCAAAAGTTCTGGGATCGTACTGAAGAGCACCGCCTGATGTGTTTAGGCACTGAAACCATAACTTCAGCATACCAAACACATGCTCTATGATATTTCTTGCTTGTTTGAGTGTGGGCCTCATTATAGCACTGCTCCATGGGTGTGTTTGCATTTCTGATGGGCATCATTAGCCATGGTTTAGGTGCATCCCCTGCATCCCCCAGTAAATGATCCTGTGGGATATCACTCCTGGAAAACCTCTGGAAAAGCTGTGAGCTGTACCAGATATGGGATTTGTGGTAATTGACATGGTTGCCAGCAGACATATTCAGGATGAGTCCCTTAGCATTACATATAACCTAGCCATTAATAGAATGGAACCCCTTTCTGTTGATGTAGACCCTTCCCTGTTCTCTGGTGGTACTTTGCTCTGAATATGTGAGCAGTCTATGGCACCCAAGACTTCAGGAAAGTGTGTTATGGGGTAGAAATCCTCCAGAGTTTTAACTCTGTCTTCGGGGGGTATGGGGGAAATATATGTAGTCACTGGTATACTGTAGTATTCAGAAACTGGTGCAAGATTCTGGATGCTGATGACTATGGCACCCCAAACATGGTCCATGTGAGGCTCTGAAATGTTTCCTATACATAATATTGTAAGTGCTACACATATTGGTCTCCACAGGTATTGGTTCTCCTCGGTTTGCCCTTGGTCTCGGGTGAGGATGATGGAAGTTGCAGATTTCCTGCAGTGTGTCTGTCGACCCTGCAGTGCCCTACTATTTCCACCCTATGACCATCCTGTGACAATGAAAACTTTAATAGGCTCTAAACACCCTCCTCCTCTTTGCCAGTAGTCTGTCAGCAGCAGCAACAGCAGAATAGACTTGAGCCTGTTGCACATACACATATGTTCATAGTTTCATAGGTAGGTACTAGGCTACTGGCCCCTAGGGCCTATATAAGCCTAGCCAAAAAGGTACCCTGGCTTTTGCCACCCAAGAAAATTATTTTCCTGTGCCCCTGTTGAGCAGAGCTATAGAAGTGATCCCCAGGGTGAATTTCCTATTTTCCATCCAATCATCAAGATTTATCTTGAAGAGTACTAATGAGGAACTTTGTTTGATATAGATAGGTAGTTTGTTCCAGAGTATAGGAAGTTTCTGGGACAGGAATCTATCCCTCCAGCATGTTCTGTTTATTGTGGTGACATGATTTAGGTCCCTAGAGAGTGTAGCTCGGAGGGCTTGGGATTTCTTTACGTGGAGCATGTCCAACAGCTCTGGGTTTGACATAGCTTTGCATGTTAGGCAGAGATCGCCTCTGAGTAGGCGATATGCAATGGAGTAAAGCTGGAGTTTTTTGAGACGGTCTGCATAGGGCATCTGTTTGAGGCTGGTAATCCTCTTTGTGAGGTTATTCTGTGGCCTTTCCAGGTGATGTCTTGTGAGGTACATACCAAAAGGGGCATTGTACTCTATAATGGGTCTCATGAGTGATGAGTAGAGGGGAACAATGCCCTCTTTTTTCCTGGAAGAAAAACCTTTTGTGATGAGGTGTGCCACGTAGAAGGATTTCCTAACTACTGTGGCAATGTGATTATCAAAGGAGAGACTACTGTCCACCTGTGTCCCAAGGTCTAGGTCTCTTATCACACTTTCAGTGTTAAATAGACTACCACCTATGTGGTAGTTCATGGGTACAGAGTTTTTACCAAAGAGGATGACAATGCACTTTTTGGAACTGAGCTTGAGGCCATGGCTTTGACACCAGGCATCTGTCTCAGTGAGGCCCTTTTGTAGGATGTCCACATCGTTAGGAGTTTCAATTATGGCTCCTAGTTTGCAGTCATCTGTGAACTTCATTAGCCAAAGACCTTCTATATTAGCTTGTACTTCAATGAAGTAGATATCAAACAGGAGAGGACCCAGGACTGAACCCTGTGGTACTCCACTTGTCACTGGTCTGATGTCAGATTTGGAGTCTGCTACTTTCACAGTGTGGGTTCTGTCAGTGAGCCAGTTGGCAACCCATCTTGTGACATAGGGATTTATACCTAGTTTAGTTAGTTTATCTATAATTCCAGAGTGGGAGATAGTGTTGAAAGCCTTGGTGAGATCTAGATAGTCTGTGCAAACTGCCTTACCCTCATCTATGGCTTTGGTGTCCGCTTCAAAAAAGTCTATCAGGTTTAGGAGACATGATCTGTCTTTTACAAACCAGAACTGGGTGGTGTCCAGAGTTTGGAGATTACTAATGTCTTTGTTTATAAGTTCCATGATGATATGTTCCGTGGCCTTGCAGATCAAGCTCGTCAGGCTAATGGGGCAGTAGTTCTTGGGGTCCATGGTGGCTCCTCCTTTGTGGAGTAGGATAACCGTCACTGTGCACCATTCAGTGGGCACAAAGCCTGAGGTGAGGCTATGATTGAACATGGTACTTAGGTGGGGTGCCAGTTCATTCTGTAGTTTGTGTAGAATGCAGCCTGGGATGTTGTCAGGTCCCATGGATGCTGTGTTCTTGGCTTTGGAGAGTGTGACTTTTGCCTCTGCAGCCATGGTTACAGGAACTTTGCATTCTTCCACTATTGAGATGGGCCGTTTAAGGGTTGAGACGAGGGGTAAAGTTAGCACTGAACATATCTGCCAGGATGTTGGCAATATCAGTTGGTTCTGTATATTTAGTGCCATTGTGCTGTAACTCAGAGCAGATCTTTGTGTTACCATTGAGATTCGTGACATAGCAATAGAATGCTTTGTGGTTGTCTTTAGAATCAGTGGTGATTTTGTTTTCATAACAAGCTTTGGAGGATTTTATGAGGGATCTCAGCTTCTTATTGAGGCTGACCAGGGAGCTCCTCCACTCATGGGATTTTATTATTTTTTGCAACAGTTTCTTTCTTCTGTTGTAGAGTTTGTTAATGGCAGGGGACCACGAGATTGGCTTCCTTTTTTGGAAGATAGCATCTTGGTTCTGTTAGAGATAGCATGATCCATGCACTCGTGTAAGTGCTTATAAAGTGCCTTTGTGTAGGATTCAGCAGTCATACCTCTATTGTCCATCTGCATGGGTGTTGTGAATTTTGCCACTTCTGTCTTAAGAAGCGTGGAGTTGGCTTTGGAGAAATTTTTACAGTGGCTTCCCTAATGGGGGTGGGGGGTGGGGTGGGATGTGGATATCTAGGGGGATTAGCTTGTGGTCAGATCTGACCAACAAGGATTTGACCTCTGGTGTGGAACACTGGTCACCCATGTTGGTAATGACCAGGTTTAGGATATTGCTGCCCCTGGTGGAGGTGAGGATAAGTTGATCCAAGGCATTGGAATTTATGAATTCCAGAAAACATTGAGCAAAAAAGTTGGTACATGAGTAGTTTTCCCAGTTAATGGTGGGGTATTTGAAATTGTCCATTATTAGGGTGTTGGGTTGTACCCTAATATTTTCCAGTGTATCAAGAAATGAGAAGTGGGAATCCTGAGGCATGGGGGGTCTGTAGCTAGCTACAATTTGGATTGTGGTCTTGCCAAGAGTTAGTTGCACTTGGATAATCTCGGATGCATTATGCTGAGCAACTAGCCTGGAGGTGTGAATATCCTTAATGAATATGGACACACCTCTGCCTTTAGTGTTTTGGTCCAGGTTAGGTGGCCAAAAGGTGTGGTATGAATTATAGCCAGGTAATGCAGGGGTACTCTCTGGTGCCTTGAACCAGGTTTCTGTCACTGCACCGATGTCGATGTTCTCCATTTTAAGGAGTGCCTTGAATGAGCGCATTTTGAGGTTTAGACTTCTAGCATTGAGTAGCATTACCCTCATATTTTGCTTGCTTGTACCTGTTACCTGTGGTGAATTTGTCATTTGAACCTTGTCTAAAAAAAGGCACTATAGGAGTGGCAAGAGCATTAGCCAGTATCCAGAATCCCAAGGGTGACAGGTGCAGGCCATCTCTGGCAAAGCATCATGGTCTGTCAATCATGTAATCCCAGACCGACAGATACTGGATCCCCTTAGAATGACACCAGAAGCTTAGCCAATTGTTGAAGACAATCATTTTGTTCTTGTACTGTGGTATCATTCTGGGTGATGGCAGGATACTACTCAGGGCTAGGGTTATACCTGCCTGGGCTACAAGATCGGAAAGCTCCTCCATGTCTCTTTTCATGTAGTCCAAAGAGGTACATCTCAAGTCATTCACACCAACATGGACAATGACAGTCATATTTGTACTTGTTGTGGTGTGAACTGAGTGCACGCATTATGTGGTGGATCCTGACATCTGACAGGCAGCTGACAGTAACTTACTGTTTGTTTATCCTGGTGAGTGGAACATCAGTGTGCCTGACTATAAAGTCACCTATGACTAGAGTATTGGGTACGTTGTTATGCCTTATGGGCTGTGATTGAGTGGCACACTGAGTTTGTTTGCAATGTGTCATTTGGGTTGTGTTGGGGGGGTGGAGGTTGCTTGCGTTTTTGCTTTGGAGGTCTCTGTTGCTTGTGCAGATTTTTAGTGAGAGCTGCCATGAATGTAGGTGTGTGTTTTGTGTTTCTATGTGTGTGCTTTTGTGGTGTAGGTTTTGAGGGGCTATGTGAGGAGTGTGGTGCAAGTGTTTACCTTTTGCTCTTGACTGTCTAGTCCAGTCTTGGATGAAGAGAGCTTTGCTTCCAGTTTGGCTATATAAGTGCATCTCTCACAAGTTGTAGGAGGAGAGAGCTGTCTGTGTACATGAGGCAATTGCTGCATTGCCCCACAATGCCCAGATTTATTAGGTAGTCAGGAGAAAACACCAGGAGCTGAACCTTAGACATGACTGGATAGGTGCGTATTTATTAAGTACTAAAAACTGTTTTCCTCTAAGCAAGTGAGGATAGTTGAGTGCTGTAGCAATTTGTAGCCTATTTAGTGCTTACAACGAGTTCTGAACAAGTGCTGATCTCAAAGAAACAGATTTGAGTGTTAAAACTAAAAATACTGGCTAGTTCTAAGGGAAAATTTGAAGAGCAGACTTTATGGTGCTGGGAATAGTTTGACCTTAGCTAAGCGGTGATGCATAAAGTGCATTTTTTTATTATAACAGTAGCAAATGAGCAAACCGATTTAAACAAATTAAGCAATAAAATGCTGAAAACTGTGCCCTGGTCCAGTAGTCTTCGATCAGACAAATTCTAACTGCACACTCCTGCCACCAGGGTACAGGGGAACCTTCTCCAAAAAAAGATGGCCTGTATTAGTGCTCAAGTTATAGAAACAAAGCTAGATTCAGCAGGTCTGAATCTAGTCTATGCTACAGCAAACAAGGTGTACCAATTTCAGAAAGAAACAGTTCAAATAAGCGGCCACAATAAGCCTTTAACCAGAAACACCCAACTCAGAAGGGCAGAATCTACCCTCTCCTCCCACAAGAGTGCAGACCACACCTTCTGTGCACATGTGCAGTAGCAGCCCCTAACATCCTTTCTCTCCCATGTAGTTTCTGTAGCTGTATTCCAATATGTTTTGGAGTGCAAGGCAAAAGGCTGCACCAAGTGTACATGATTGCTTTATAGCTTGTTGAAGAACTCTGCCATCTTGGATTAGCTGATTAGCATACAGTTCAGCTGCTTATGCTGTAATTAGAATGCCATGATGTTTACTGTGTTTGCACATCTCTGTGCATTGTGTAGAGCCCCTTACTAAATACAAATCAGTATGCTACCATGGTGCACATCAAATTGCAATGTGCACATGGTTATAGCGAGCCGTGTAGGGTTTTTAGAATTCAGCCCTATGTCTATAACAGACATCATGGCAGAACAAAGCACATGACAGCAGGAAATAAGTAGAAATGCCTGCAGTGATGACCTTAAAAAAGATGGCTGCAGCCCATGAAGACAATGTCAACTGCTTCTTGTAACAAGAAATGTTAACAGGAGTCACGACTCTTGGTACTTGTTACCCAGTAGAGCTTCTGCATGACAGAAGACTGAGGAGTAACTGGAAGAGCAAAGGAAGACTAAAAGGAAGAAAGCCTTTGATTTTGATAGACTTGTTTAAAGATTTTGCAAGAGGAGGAGACCTGAATTAACTGAAAAAAAATGTTTTATTGCTAAAAAACGGAGTTCTGGTTTTATTTTCCACATGGCTTGACTGTCACTTTAAATAAAGTACACTGAACTTGTGAAATCTGCTTCCTGTGACTTTTGTTGTTTTAGATGGAAAAGTATTTCTGTTACTTTTAACTAGGAATGCTTCTTTAAGAGCAAAGGAAAACTTTGCTGTAATACCTAGAGAAGGGTTGTTTAATGAAACAGTTAATGTATAAAAAGAGCAAAAAGATAATCCCATTCAGCGATAGTTGTTTGCCCTTCTTGGCATGGCACGTGATATCTGGAGCAGTGGGCCTGGAAGGAAGACAACAGAGTTAATGAAAAGTTAAAGAAGGCAGCAAGAGGAAGCTGAAGATGGCTTATGCTATAGGAATACAGAAGAGAGCTCTACTGAAAGGCTCACAGAGAGAAAGGGACCTACCAAAAGAGACTGTATCATGGCTGTATGGGAGTGTATACAAGGTACTTGCCAGTGACTTCAAGTTACTTGCTGCAAACTGTTATTAAACAGTAACACTTTTGTTTGGGAAAGAACCCTCCTGTTTTTGACTTTGTATAATATACTAAATATTTGTCTCTGCTGCATTTAATATTTCATGGTATGTATGGATGACATACGTGTGCATAAGTAGGTTATTACATGATGTGTGCTGTGGTTAAAGTGATCTTTTGTAAGCGAGGTTGTATGTGAAGTTTTTTAGCTGTGCCATGATTACATGTACTGGGCTGTCTTGTATGGTAATTGTGTGATGCTGGGAATGAGAGTGTGGTGGTAGAGGGTTTGGAGGGTGTAAGTATGAGTGTGAATGTGCATGTAAGTTTATGCTGTGTATCAGAATGGGTCCTGTTGCAGTATTGGTGTTGTCTTATCATGGTATATGCACCTTAACCCATGTTTCTACAACTGTAGAGTTAGAATATACATGACAAGGGGGTGGGGGATGCAGGTGGCAAGGCCCTTTTGCAAAAAATGCTGTGTGAGTGTGAAAATGTTCTGGTGTATGAGTGCTGTGTAAATGTTTTGTTTGATATTTGAATATATATGTTGCATGAGCATGTGCATGTAGTTTAGTAGTGAGCAGTTTGTGCATGTTTGAATGGTTTTTGACTGCATTACTGCAGCTGAGATAGGTTGGGTGCAATATTTTTTATGATCATTTGTGGTAAAAAAGTGATTCTAATGAGTATATATATATATATATATATATATATATATATATCTATATATATGGTTTGCAAACTGTCAGCTGATTTTAAACCCGAACAAAATTAAGCTGCTTATTTTTGCCCCCACTTGTAAGTCCTCCACTCCATTCTTTGCTATACAATCCAACAATGGCATACTGATCTCCCCAGATGTGCACACCAAACTCCTAGGAGCCACACTTGACAATACCCTAAAATATGACACCCATGTCACTCAAACTATCAAAATTATTAACAAAAAAACTAGGCTCCCTCTATAGGATCAAACCTCTCCTAACTCCACAGACCAGAATCTCTGTAGCTCGCTCCCACTTACTGTCAACCCTTTTCTATGCCTCCCCCCTATTGACCAACTTGAATAAAACCACTCTTAGCAAACTCACTAGTTGCTATAACCACATTGCAAGATGTGATACTGGTGTGGCTTTTAGGACCCACCACTGTCTTAACTTAACTCGTGGCTAGAATAGACTAGTCTACTGCAATACAACCAACTAGTTATCGTCTACAAAGTTCTTAATCACCCTGATAAGACACCTGCACTAAATAAAATTATTAACCCCTACAGGAACCTAAGGTCTGTCCGCTCTGCCAATAAACTGCTGGTCCAAACCTCCAAAAGCAATAACATAGCTGGGGACTCTATTTGCTAACTCTGTAGGCAAGATTTGGAACTCTCTTTCTGCTGAACTCACTCTCGAACACTCTCTCTAACCCAGTTTAAAAAAAGTCTTAAACTATACTATCAAAGAAAATGGCAATTTTCATGTTCAAAACCTGACTAACACTACCCAATGATAAGTATACCTTGCCTAGTAAAATTGGATACCCAGCTTCTATTTGTACAAGATCTTACTTTGCTGATTGTAATTCTGCAGGAAAATGTTACTTTTCAAGAGTTGAAACTGGTAAAATCTAAATAAATCTACGAAGTTTAATCTAGTAAAATCTGCCTAGTTAAATCTCACCCAGTCTCTAATTATACAAGATCTGACTACGATGTTTGTAAACCTGTGCAAAAGTATTACTTTCAAGAGTTCTAACTGATAAAATCTCTATATGTGTTAATCTGCTAGTTACCTAAGCTAACTGTGTACCACATTTATAAAAGCATGTATCTTGATTTTGAGATTTTAAAATACTGTAAATTTTAAAATTCTGTAAATTATTTTTTTTTCAATCTGTATCTGTTATTATCTTATAACCTGGAGCTTTTCTCCCCGGGCGTCCGCTGAAAATGGACATATATCCAGTCAGGCTATCTTGGTAAACAAATGTAAAATAAAGTAAAAATAAAAAATTAAATATAAATATATATATATATATATATATATATATATATATATATATATATATATATATATAGCTGTAATAGATATATATAGCTATATATATATATATATATATATATATATATATATATATATATATATATATATATATATATATGTGTGTGTGTGTGTGTGTATAGATAGAAACACACACACACACACACATACATTTGCATGTGCGTGTATGTTTATATCTATATATCCATATATCTATCTATATATATAAATATTTATTAAAGGGATACAGCCTTACATCACACAGTCATTTCATCGGAGTACAAAAATGCTGGTGTAGCTAATCCAAATTCAGCTGATCGAACTGTACTGAGTTTTCCTGAGCAAGGTCATGGTACAATGGTGAATGGAAAGTTTGCCTTTCCTGCACTGTAGTGCAATGTCGGCATTTTACATGTTGAGAATCAGTCATTTGAGTTTGGTCATCTGTGTTCAAATTTATGATATTTTGCTGAAATATCACACAAAAACATCACACACACACACACGTGTGTGTGTGTGTGTGTGTGTGTGTGTGTGTGTGTGTGTGGGGGGGGTGTGTGTGTGGGGGTACGTATGCATGTATAATTATCTCTCTCTCATTATATATATATATATATATATATATATATATATATATATATATCACACACACACACACACACACACACACACACAGATAAATATATATCTATATATGTGCGTGTGTGTGTGTGTGGGGGGGGGGTGTACGTATGCATGTATAGTTATCTATCTCTCTTTGTATATATATATATATATATATATATATATATATATATATATATATATATATTTATATAATGCTCAGAACACACACAGACACACATTTAGCTTTCATGAAAAATGGCTTCTTACTTTGTTTCATTGCATGGTTTGATCTTCATACCCCTGTTTGTGATTCCTTACTAATGTAAGTTATATGACACTATTAAAATATTTAATTATTATGTTCTAATGCTTGGAGCACTGTGATTATATTCCCAATGTGGGAACAAAACAAGCTTGTTAATCACCATTTTTATGTCAGAACGGTGCATAACAAGGTTTTATTAAGTGAACTAAAGTATAGTGGGTGATCATCCATACATGAAGAAACCCCATGGTAAAGGAAATTGCTGCTCAGAATAAACTTGCTGAGACACTCGGAGAAGCACAGAGTAAGATCTAGGAGTATACATTCTTGGGCATAGAAATTAAATCCGATGAAACTGTGAAATGATGAGGAATGATGACTCCTAATGTACTTAGTTTTTGCCTCGCTAGCTGAATAATTGAAGAAAAGAATGCCATTTTTTCCATTTAAGCAACAAAAAGATTGCTCTCCTTACTTTTTGTTGTTTTCCTACTGAAGATGACAGGCAATTAATTTTGTCCAGAAATGGGCCTTGTAGCTATTTATACATACTAATGTGGCTTGGTAAAAATGATACATTTGTGACAGGGCTTTGTTACTGCTCAAGGCTCACAGAGCTACTTTTGACATTGGAGCTTCCTCAGATGCATAAAATTTACTTACTTAATTTTATAATATTTATATACATGTGCATGTATACATTTAGCTGCTATTTATTTTTCCCTGTTAAAGGGGACATTACAACTTAGAATAAACAATTTTCAAATGTGAAAAGCTGTACTATTGAAGTCCAGCTAAAATCAAATGTCACAGCACAAAACTAGGTATAGTAAAAGAATGCTTAGCAGCAGAATGGACCGAACAAAGTTGCAGTTAACAAAAGGTGCATGTGGCAAATGAAAGGCTTGAGGTTACATACATACTTAAGGACCAGACAGTATATAAAGTACATGCACACATGCAGAAATAAAATGCATACGTCAAGGCTATTAAACTGAAAACAGTATGAGCAGGCTGCAGAAAAATTACGTCAGAAAATAGCAATCAAATCAGTCTGAAAATAATGTAAGCTGGAGAAATAGAACATAAGAAAATACAGCAAAACATAGCAATCAGTGTTGCATGAAAATGATAGCACTTAGCTGCAGACATAGAACTTAAGGAAACACAACAAAGCATAGCAATCACCACTGGTTAAAAATAATGTAACCCACAGAAAAAGCACATAACAAAACGCAATACAGAGCAAGCAATGTTGTTTGCAAACAATTTGAGTAGCTGCATGGATGCAGTAAGGCCGAATAAAGAACAAGCAGATCATACAAGAAGGTATTGTCATACATTATATATATTGCATTTAAGGCTCATGGTCAAAGATTTCACAAGAAGACTTAAAAATAAATAGGAGAAAAAGAAATGTAATTGATATGGAGTAAAGGGAGAAGAAATTAAGACTGGAGCAAGATATAAGATGAGAAGATTTGTCAAACAGTAAATTTACCTTGAAGAAAGTAGAAATGGAGGAGGAACAATTTAAGCAAAATTGTTTGGGGGAAGGAATAGTGAGAGGAATGAAAAAAACATAATAATAAATCAAGGATGATACCAAGTGCAGGAACTCATGAGGGGAATGGAATTAGAGTCCACAGTTTTAGGCATTCACAGGGAAGAAAACAATGAGGGAGCTGAGAAAGTAAAGGGGCGGTTACATAACAAAATGATCAATGATTATAATGATGATATACGAATCACAAAGTGATGCAAATGGGAATGGAAAAAGGATATGATAGATGAAATGATCATGTCAAGCTGCAATTGCAAGCATGATTAGCTGCCAGACATTTTGTAGTTTAATCCCTGAATGCAAATTATAAAGCAATTTATCTGGTGGTGGCAGCAGAGTCCACGATTTACCTATAATGATGTAGAAAGTGGAATCACTAGACTGAATTAACTGAAATATTTTTTTTTATCTTATGTCTTGGTTACTTAAATTAATATCCCTCTTAGACTCTTGTTTTTGATAAGCTCCTGGCATCGATCACTTCCAAAGAAGTTATTTAAATCATTACAAGATTAAATGTTAAATTCACTTGATACCCTATGTCAATTAGAATATCATACCATAAACTCTCATGTACACACATTCCGCACCACAATCTGTTGTATTCTTTAAATGTTCCACTTTTGCATAAAATGTTTGACTTTTACACATCACCTGTTGCACAATAAACAATGTTAGTTATGATATATGTATAGTCACATGTTAACTCTCACAACCTGGCAAGTGAAACACTTGCCTTGCCTGCCAATGCTATCTTCCTGCTCTTATCCTAAACTTTCTCTTCTTCCCTCCGTACCATTGACTCCCTCATCAGGGGTATTAATATCTCCTTCAATTCCATTCTTCTTTTCTTCCTGTCTTAGTATGTCTATTATATCTTAACCTTTCATATTTATCCCTTCAGTTCCCCTTCCTTCTTCCTTCTGTCTATGTGCCATATCTCTTCACTTATTGATCTCCCAAGAACTAAGGCAAAACATTTCACCCTACTTCTCCATTTCCTTCTGTCCTCTTATTTGTATTTCTCCCCTTCATTGTTTCACAATGATCTTCTTAACTCCTACCCCTAACATTACAATTTTCTCCCTTTCCTGTCTTGTCCATTTTGGTCTGCTACTTTCCACCACACACAAACCAAAGGTCTAATACTTTCTCCCATTTCCCATACATTCTGTCCAAGATTACCAACATTGTATTACATACTTTCTGTACTTCCTGACAGCTGCATCATATCTGCAGCTGATGTACTCCCTCCTTTCTATATCATCAGCATTTGTCATCTGGCAACCACCCTTCCTTTCCTACTTTCATTTATGCTCTGTTCCACCTCACCTCCTCCCATAACTTGTCATCCTTCATCAGCTGATCCTGCTTACTCTATCCCTCTTGTAGCCTCTTATACCATATCACCCTTCTCCCTTCTTTAACAATATCCATAAATGTAACTATTCCTAGTCAATACCACCCCCACACTCTCCTCCTCTACTACCCCCTCTATGTTCCAGCACTTGACAGCATAATGGTAAGTCCCTATTTTCAGCCCTTCTGTTATTTTTCACGCATACTTCATCATTTTTTCTATGGTCTCCTTCCCCATCCTCCCAGAAAGCTCTCCCCATTTTCTTAAGTCTGCTTCTTGCCACAGTACCCTTCTGAGTTCCCATTTTCTAGTCACCTTAATCTTTGCAGCACATTCATATTTGTACCATATCTTGCTATAACATCCATACCCCATGCCCCTCAGTTGTTTAAACCCTCATTCCTAACCAAGTAATCTTGTTCAAATTTCCTCTCAATATAGACCTATCACAAGTTTTCTGAGTCTTCCTTAAGATGTTCTATATGTTCATAGGTAAGTACTAGGCAATCATTCTGCAGATAATTACTGCTGGAGGATTTTAGGCTGCATATCCAATTATCTAGGTTTACCTTGAAGGTGGCAAAAGTGCACCTCTACTTGACATGTAGTTGACGTTTGTTCAGAGGTGATAGATATCTTAGGATATGAATTTGTCATGCCAACGTGTCTTTTTTTATCTGCTGATGAAGGTACCATTTGTTCTGTGAAGCAACAACGGGTCAAAGAGGGACAGATTGCTTACAGCTTGAAAGGCTTGACAACCATGGAGGAGTCTATAAGTGACATAGAACAGAAGGAGGACTGACAGTCAGTCCTGATAACAAATATTTTTAAGGCCATTGATCTTTTTAGTTTTGAATCCCTGCAGTCTCTCATGTTGAGTGATATGTTTAGACAAATACGTGCCAAAAGGTGCATTATATTCAACAATGGCTCTGATACAATACAAGTAAAGGGGAATTAAGGGTTATTTGTATATAGTGGATATATCTTTGGAAATCCAGACAGAATGAAGGCCAAATGATAAGGAATTATCAATAAGAGTGAGTAGATCCCTTACAGCAGTGTCTGATTGGAGGGGTTTGTTACCTATATGGCACAGGAAAATGTTTTGTTTACCAAAGTGAACTGTGCTACATTTTCATGTTTAATTTTTTGAGACCATTGTCCTTGCACCAGTTGTTAACATAGTGTAACCTATGTTGGAGCAGTTGAAAGAAAAGGGTAGATCAAATAACAGTACCCGAATTAGAGTTTTCTGCAAACTTCGTTAACTATAGACCAGGAGTACCAGACTGAAAGGTGTGAAAAATAGATGCCAAATAGGAGAGGGCACATCTTTGAGTTTTGTCTGCTTTCAGAAGTGTCACCTGCAACTCTAACCACATGGGCTCTGTCCAAGAACCACTTAGCTACCCACTGCACAACATAAAGATTTATCTTTAGATTTACAAGTTTTGATAATGGCTGCTTGGGCAGATCCAGATATGCTGTATGCACTGCATACCTGCTTTCCTTTGGATGCTTCCTTATATGCCTTTCAGTATAAATAGGGAGGGAAACCTAAAGTTCTAACCACTTCTACCCTTCCTCTTAGAGAAAAATATCCTATTTGACCAACAATCCAGTGACTTCCTTATCCTTTCCTTAATCTCACCCCCATTTTGTTCCTAATATCCTCATCTGTTTCATAGAACTTCAGCCCTCATCTGACCATGGCAACCCCACCACCTCTCTGTCTACCTCCTTGAACACCATTGACTTCTATAGATGATATTTTAACCCTGCTTTTTCCCCAAATACCATAATGTACTCCTATTTCTGCATCTTCTAATAATTGCATGCTGTTATATGTAAAAAATGCATGCTACACCTCTTTCTCGGTTTATATCTCTTCCAATCATTTGCCTTATCATCTAGATAAGACTTTCAATCTAAATCAGAAACAGAATTGGATAAAGCAGATATCCCTGACTTGCCCTTCATCTTAACCTCCCCCCATCCCTAGCCATCATATAAAACCTACATTAATGAAACCCCGTTTTACCCCTTATGTCCATCTACTACATGCTGCAGTAATCCCATCAAAATCGCCCACCCTTTACTCTCAAATGCTTTCTATATATGTCTTAACACCATGCCAGCATACATCCCTGTAATTCTTTCGACTTTTCAAAATGTACCAGTATCCTCCAGCAGTCTGATGACATCTGTCCTTTTACAAAACCTAGCAATTGCACCTCAATGATTCCAGGCAAGAATCAGCTCTATCAATTTTTCCAAGATTTTGACAAATAAAAATTACATCCACATTGCATTGTGAAATGGAGCTCTAGTTTCATGCCTCTTTCACATCCCTTTGCTCTTAAATAACATAATTAAGACTGCTTCCTCTATTGATTTGGGAGGCACCCCTCTCTCATATGTCATTAAACAACTCTTTCTCATCACTTCTCTAATCTGCCAACAGCTATTCTTGTAGAAATAATTGAATATCCATTTGTACCTGCTGCTTTCCCTTTCTGCAGATGATGAATGTCTTCCACCACTTCCCCTATCATTATATCTTTACTAAAATCTACCCATTGTCCTTCTGTCATCTCTGTACCTTACAATTGCCAAGTCTCATCCTAGTACCTTCTGAATCCCTGTATAATACCTTATAAAACTCCCTAAACTCCTCACTGATTTAGCTTATCATTCCACCCCCCTCTCTGTCCCTACATCTGCTTTCTTCTACTCATTGTTTCTTTCCCAATCATTCAACCTGCAACTGAGCACTTTAGCAGTTAGCTCCCTCTGCCAACAGTACTATAGGGTGGACCAGTATTAAGTCAAAATAGATAAAAGCCTTGGGGGTTAGGTAGGTACAGACCATCCCTGGGAAAGCAGTTTAGAATGTCTACTATCTCTTCCCAAGCTGACATATATTATATACCCCTTAGCATTTGAAGCTAAGTCAATTGCTGAAGTCAACAATTTTTTATTTGTATTCTGACATTGTTCTTATTGATGGCAGAATGCTTCCCAGAGCTAGGTTTCCACCTACCTCAGACGCATATTCCAATAGCTCCAGCATATCTCTGACCATATAGTTCAGGGAGGTATGTCATTTACACCTACGTGCACAATCTTCTTCTTCTTCTTTCGGCTGCTCCCGTTAGGGGTCGCCACAGCAGATCAACTGTTTCCATTTCTTCCTGTCCTCTGCATCTTGCTCTGTCACACCAACCACCAGCATGTCCTCTCTCACCACATCCATAAACCTTATCTTAGGCCTTCCTCTTTTCCTGTTACCTGGCAGCTTCATCCTTAGCATCTTTTTCCCAATATACTCTGCATCCCTCCTCAGCACATGTCCAAACCAACATAATCTTGCCTCTCTGGCTTTGTCTCCAAACCTTCCAACCTGGGCTGACCCTCTAATATACTTATTCCTAATCCTGTCTCCTCAACACACCCAGTGCAAATCTTAACATCTTCAACTCTGCCATGTCAAGCTCTGACTCCTGCCTTTTTGTCAGTGCCACTGTCTCCAAACCGTATAACATAGCTGGTCTCACTACCCTCTTGTAGACCTTCCCTTTCACTCTTACTGGTACTCACCTGTCACAAATCACTCCTGACACTCTTCTCCACCCACTCCATCCTGCCTGTACTCTCTTCTTCACCTCTCTTCCACATTCACCATTACTCTGAACTGTTGATCCCAAGTACTTAAACTCATTCACCTTCACCACCTCTACTCCCTGCATCCTCACCATTCCAGTATCCTCCCTCTCATTCACACACATATATTCTATGACTGTGTCATATGTGTACTTGTGGTGCAATGACTTACCAAGAAAATAAACTGGTAAACACTCATTATAGAGTTATAAAAAACATTGAAAGAAGTATTAGGGGAGGGGATATTGTATTGAATACTGAGAATGTTGAGTACAGATGGATTAATTACTTTCAAGCAAATGTGCCCACTGGGCTGAATGATACTGTGAGTTTAAAACCTGTTCTTAAGACAAGGCCTCTTTTTCCATGAAACAAGCACTTAAATGTTTATTTTAATTATTTTATTGTGCCTGCGCTTCCATTGATTTGAATTTGTTTATGCGGTGTATATATAAAAATGTGTTTTAGTATGATTTAAGCACCGAAGTAGACTTTCATCTTGAAACTTTTGTTATTAAACATATTTTTATATCAGTTTGTGTCATTCCTTCCCCTTTTTATTGTAGTGCGAAGACTTGAGCACATGCGTAATAAATCCCAGCACCTGACAGGTACATGACCATGATCCTCTCCTTGCACAGTCTTGGGAGTGGTGCATCAGTGCATCTCACTATGGAGTCACCAATTACTAGGATACTGGAATGTGTGGAGGTTTGCCTTATAGGCTTTTCATTTAGTCAGTATGACTATTAGATGTTTGTTTCATGGTGGCTGCTGCCTGTATTGGGTGTTTGTGAGGTTACTGAAGGTACTTGTTTCTTACGTTACATTTAGGAGGCCTTTTTTTTTTGGGTAGATTACTTTTGAGAGCCTCATCATATGCAGGTCTATGAGTTTGGTCTGAGCAGTGTGTTGTGGGTTCATGTGGGAGCTTTGCCAATAGCAGTGTATAACTACATCTGTCACACTCTGTGTTAATTTGTTTAAGTAATAGGTGGTTGTCAGTAATCATGAGACAATCGCTACATTGTCTTAGGATGTCTGTGTCAACCACACTGGCTACAGAGATGCTTGGAAAGTGCAAATCCATAGTTCCAGGTGCTTACTAATGTAGGCTGAAGGGGGAAGTAGGGATTCTAATGTCTGGAGGTGATTATTGGAGGTGCTCTCTGTATGGTATAATGCTGATCCCAATGCAGCTGCACACTGCTATTAATCCATGAACCTTTGATCCTTTTCTTATCTGAAGCAAAAGAGTAGCACTAATTCCAAGCTGCTTCCTTAGAAGAAGTAGTATCCAAATATTTACGTGTTCAGTACACCTGCTATTTTCTTCTTTTAGGAGATACCCTGGATAGAACCTATATCAGCTGGGCACAAGAAAAAAAACATGGTGTACAATGATTCTGAAGAGGTTCTCACAAAAGCTCCAACCAGAATACTCAGTGAAGTCGCATGCACAGTGCTTTTAATTGTGCTGTATAATCTAAGAAGCTTTTACTGTATGATCTAAGAAGATTTTTTTTCCTTTTATTGCATTGTTTTTTTATGCATTTGGGCTGGTGGGCTGCTTTGCTGCTACCCTTCCCATTATGTTTAGTTCCTGTAGTGACTGTTAAGTCAATACTGTTTTCAAAGTGAAGCTGTGTTAACGTTTTGGAAGTTACAGTCATACAGGTACTTTGAAACTACATCATAGAATTGTAAGAAGTTTACACATTTGAAGCCTTTGAATACTGCAATAGTCACTTGTTTTGGTTTGGGGAAATACCAGTTTGTGGTCAGACTTAAGAGGGGAAAAGTTCACTAGTGGAATAGTGCACAAAGATGCTATACTTGTAATGACCAGGTGTTGAATATTTTGTTCTCTAGGTTGGTTCATTGAGCATGTGATCCAAGGAATTCTTCTTGTTTACGAAATCTAGGAATATTTTGGGCATAGCCTATATTTGGGGTATACGTCTCCCAGTTTATTGATGGGTAATTGAAGTCACAGAGTATGATGGGGCTTTGTGTATCTGAAGTTCAACCAATGTCTATAAGAAGTGATAATGGTTTCTGTGGGTCATTTAGGGTGTTGGTTTTTATTTAGTTTGATTAGTATCTCTTCTGGAATTTGCCTCAAGGTAATGTGGTCTTCAACAATATGGGCAGTCCACTGTAGTTCCCATTAGGTCTAGAAGTATGGTAGGTGCAAAACCCTTGTCCAGAAGAGGTGCTTTCTATGTTTTAAACCAAGTTTCAGAGAGAATACACATGTGAATGTACTGCAAATGCAGGAGAGCTTCAAGGTCAGGCAGTTTATTATTTTGACTCCTAAAGTTGAGCAGTGCCACCTTGACATTAACTTGTTTTGACTTTTAGGTTAGAAGGTCCATTAGCAGGACTTTGCTTAATGAAGCATTATGGGAAAGCAAAGGCTTTAGCCTGTATGCAAAAATCCTCAAATGCTAGGTGCTTACCATTCTTGGTGAAGCAAATAGGGCTGTGCAGCAGCTTATCACACACTGTTACATTCTGGATCCACCTTGAATGACACCAGTTATTCAGACAATTGTTAAAACCAATCATCTTTTCTTTGTATTGTGGTATCATTCTTGAAGAAAACTCCATCATCCTCAATGACTTCAACTACCATTTGATAAACTGTGAGACCTATACCCCAAATAACAGTGTCTTTCCTGCATTTGTGACATGCATGGAAAGCTCAGAAATGTCTCTCTGCATATTTATTTATTTAACATTCATTTACTGTGAAAGTCCGACTTGGAACAAAGCCAATTTTCAGTGGAGGCCCAGGGAGAAATGCTCCAGAAGCATGTCTTTAAAATGTGGGAGGAAACTGGAGCACCCAGTGGAAACCCACATGGATGCAGGGGGACATGCAGACTCCATACAGAAGGTACTCCACTCCAGCTGAGAATCGAACAGGAGAATCTCTTGCTGTGAGGCAACAATGCTACCACAGCACCACTGTGCCGTCCAATCCCATATCCCTCAAGGTTTTGTACATCCACATGGACAAACACCATGTTTTGGTCAAACTTGTTCATCTTAAGGGTCTTAATGACCCTTAAAATGTTGGAGAACTTGGCATCTGAAAGACCACTCACCATCACCCTATTATTTTGTCCAGCCTTGTGACAGTAGAATCTGTACATCTTACTATGCAGCCACTAATCACCAGTACATTTTTTTAGCAAAGAGTTTAAGTGTACTGGGTTTGGGGCAAGAACTTTCTTGGTGATGTTCAGGTATGGATATGGTAGCATGTGCTGTGGTGTTTAATTTCTCCTGAGAACTAGTCCTGTTTGATTGTGATGGTTCAGGCAATGACTTTTTCTCAGCCTCAGCATATGAGTCCACTGGCATTAAGTTCACTACAGTTAGTCCTAGTCTTCAAGTACAAGTCATTCTACCTTCAACAATCCATCTACCCCTGTCAGATTTGCCCTCATTACTACTTCAATATCTTTCACAAGCTCAGTTTTACAAGCCTCTAAGCCTCATTCTTTCTTTCCTCCCCACCAACACAATATACCACATACAGACATTTATACCTCTACTCTTAACTGTATTGGTACAGATCACATCCTATTACCCTCCTCTCCAAACATCTCTTATCTGTCCTACAAACACTCACTGTATTACTTATATCTCATCCTCTTAAGCACACAACATATCTACAAACCTGCACTGCAAGCACAGATTTTTGTCAAACATAGCTATACAAAACACAACCCCATTCTTCATAAGCTAGGCATATGACAAAAACTTAAAATTAAGCGATTATTGAGCTATCATCATTTCACCTCAACAATTTTCCTGAATGGTGATGTTTACCTCAGTTCTGGATCTAACACACACATTCCTTCAATTAATAACCTACCTATAATGCCCCAAACTGTCATACGCTAGATATCACAACACTATAACCTATCTCCAAGGGGAGGATGTCTCGCTCCAACTAAATATGAATCTCAGAAGCATCCATAATAAGCCACCAGACCTTCATGCATATTTAGCGGTCTACTCCCTGACATACTCATTGTCACTTAGACCTGGTTAAAATAGGAAACCAAGAATAACAAAATCTTTTCCCAAGGATAAAACTTTATCATAATGGAAAGAAAACATAAAGCATGGGTATTGTTTTGTCTTATTAAAAAATAATCTAGAATTAACTCCATAACCCCATAGTCATCCCATATTCAATAATGCATAAATCCTTGTCTGTCTCCTCATAAGAACTAACCATAAGACCACATCCATCATAGCTGCATGCATACCATCATACAATACTGTATCAACTACAAAATACATTCTTCAATGGGTATCTTAGACCATTTATCATGAAACTATCATAATAGGTGTTCTGGCAGCTCATCAACTGTAAAAGTGTTTCTCTCTATATAAACCTCTATGGTTTCTCCCAAATAGTCATTACTTCTACTAGATTAATAGAAACAGTAAGCAATCATACTTGAATGGATCCTCACTATCAACCCTAACAGAACTAGCAGTGCAAGTGTTTATCAGATCCCAATAATGACCACCTTCCAAAATTCACTTTCAGATAATTAAAACACATACTTTTTTAAGTATCTACAGCCAGGTACGCAATCTTTCAACATTCAGATCTGGTACTTTTGTTGCCAACCTGCACCAGTATAATTAGTATATTTATGTTCATAGGTAAATACTAGGCAAGCAGTCTGTGATAGCCAGTACCTAGAGGTCAGAATTAAACCTTGTACCTTGTATTTGTGAGATAATGACCTAAACCATTATGCAACCCCCCCCCCCCCACACACACATGGGAAAAGGTTATGGTAGCAGATTTAGCCCTAGTGCAGTTCATAGGTAAATACTAGACTATCAGTCTGCATACTATTGCAAGCCTAACCAATAAATACATGTCAGAATCAAACACTATACCTTGTGTCTATGAAATAAGGACCATTATGCCAACTGTGCCCTCTGCATTCTGAAAGTCCCTACATCTTGAAAGACATGCCCCTTGACAACGCAGTGTCACATTTTAGCACCATACTCCTAAAGGTACTGTATCACCTAGCTCCATTTAGGATAAAAATAGTCAAATTCAATCCATATCCATGCCTAACAAAAGAAAGCATGTAATTATTGTACTTAAGAGACAAAGCAAGGAAAGTCTGACAGAAAAGCAGAACCCCTAACCGACCTGCAGAAGTTCAAACAGATAAGAAAGCTCTCCAAACAACAAACTAGAGCTGATAAAAAGTCTTTCTACATAAAACTCTACTTCAGATATCAAGACAATCCAAAGGTATTCTAGGCATCCATAAAAACAAAACAAAACAAAACAAAAAATATTGCACCCTGATCAAAATGCTATTCTCTCACCAATTGACCACTTAAAAACATTGCCACTCAGTTCAATATGCACTCCATTGAATCAGTATTTTCCTATTTAAATACAACCCACCCTCTCCTATCTTTGCCCCTACCTACCACAGCATCCAACTAATTTCTTTCACCTTTCAACCTCATCCATAGAAAATTGTCTTCTTAACCTGTGGCCAACAGTCCTAGTCACTGACTACATAACCAGTTCACTTCATAAATATTCCATAAGAAGCCTTAGCTTATTCCACCTCCATTCTTAAAAATTCTCTCCATCAAAGAATGCTACATCACTGCCATATGGAAGAAATCATACATAATACGACTGTGCAAAGATGGTAACTCAACCAACTTTTCCCAGCTACAGACCTAATGCTGTCTTATCGCCTCTATTTAAAATCTTAGAAAAATGTATCCACACACAGCTAATCAAATATCTTTCTGATAACAATCTCCTTTCCCCACTCAACATGGTTTCTGAAATTACTGTACACAATTGTCCTCCTTAGTTTCATGCATACCTTAACAGAAATGCTGGTAACTTGGTCTCCTCCTTCTTGCTTGGCCTATCCAAACTTTGTGATACTGTATCATATCAAAATCTACTTCTTAAAGTTTCCAGCCTTGGTCTCTCCCACATCTTAGTCTCCTGGTTCTTTAGTTTTCACTCCAACAAGGAAAATTATTAAATAGTAACATCTCATTGCAACCTTTCTACTAGTCTTGGTTGGTGTTCCACAAGGATGAATCCTAGGTCCCCTAGTTTTCAACATTTTTATAAATAATCTCCATACTGCCTTTAACCATGCTGCACTCATTCAGTATGCAGATAACCCTACCCTCATCTGTTCAACCCCAACCCATTAAAAAAAACTACAGAAAATAATTCAAAATCTTTTTCATTCAACAAACCTTTATTAGTAAACTCAAATTTACTCTTAAAAAAAGACAATGTTATTCCTACAAAACACTGCTTAGATCAAAAACCCAGTTTTAAGATTTTCTCTTATAACAACATAACAACAGAAATATAATAAACTAATAGGCATTACTAGTGACAAAAAACTGAAGTATGACCAAAAGCTACTACAAGACATCAAGAGAACACATCAAAAACAATCTCGTTCCATCACTCTTGTATGAATCATCAATTCTTGATAATAATATTACATAAGAAAGAAACTAGATACTTACTACAATAAAATAGGAACATTTCCACAGACCATTTATGCAGAGCACATCACAGTCCTCACTAACTAATGTATTTCAATTAGCCACTGTCCACAGTCGTGTATACAAACTGGAAAGCTGCCCTATGGAAACCAGAAAACTAGTACCTTAAAGCACTATATTCCAGCAAGAAACCTGCATTCAACCAATCAGTGCTTACTCACTACTACCAAATCTAACAACACTGCAGTGGATTTTCTCTAATCCAATTATGTCTCTAAACTCTGGAACACCACCCCATTACCTCTGAGGCAAATAGATACACTGAAATGTTCCAAAAATGAAACTCAGTTGACACCCACAGACATCTTGCTCATGCTCATGCTCAACTCCAGGCTAACATCCCATATCCAACCTCCCCATGACTGTGTAAATTATACAGCTGAGCTTCTCTTCATTGACTGCAGTTTTTCTCCCATGCAGTCATGTCAAAAACAATTGCCAGTAACCCCTCAATTTCTTCCTGCCTAACTAACCTTGTCTTTCTAGTCTTTTTTAGTTCAATCTTTCTGTGTCATCCTCCAACTTCATAATTTATCTACCTGCTTTCTCTACTTTCCTTCCGATTATCTCTTTTCAAGAGAATATGACACCTTTTTCTTTTCCCAAGCCTTTCTTCTCTCTTTTCCTTAACATATAAACTGTGCTATTTTCTCAAGCAATGATTTCTACGCTATATATTTCCAGTAAACATAAGCAATGCATCAAGAGAGTGCAAGCATACCAATGTACAGAGTTTATATGACATGCAGAATTGATAAATGAGGGTATGTTTAGCCCTAGCCCTTTTCATCAGTGAAGCCCCCCCCCCCCAAAAAAAAAAAAATTCAGGTAAGCATACAGAAAAAGAGGCTGTATATGGCACATAACCGCATGCTCTATGTAAACAAGGTTTTTATATAGAACTTTCTCCATGTAAATAGGAATAAATGAGAAATGAGATTTGGCTTTAGAAGATCTGCAAAGAAAGAGAATGTAATGTTGATGGAAACTTCGCCGTGGCAAATGTAAATTAGAGCACCTTAACTTTAGCCCTATGTAAAAGCAAAAAAATTCAGAATGCCCTAAACAAGTTACGCTTCATACAGCTACTATTTAACCCCCCTTTTGAAAGCCATTTTTTTCACCCAGTGTTCATAACTGGAGAGAGAGAGAAAGCATCCTACACTTGGCAAAAGGCAAAAATCTAGGAATGACTAATCAAATAATGAGGTTCACCATTAACTTAAAATATTTTAATGTTCTTTGCTAGTCAAGTAGGTAATTAAAGTAATCCTGCTTTACTACCCCTTCCAAAAAGGAGTGTTTCTTCCCTAAATGCCAAGACTGTAGAATCAGTGAAAATTATAATCATGAGGACGGAGCATGGATGACTAAGTGAAAGCAGCATTCTTTCAGAGCTCTGCAATAATTTGAAATTTATTCAGGAAAAAATAATCATAAAATCAAAATGTCTTCACAGAATGTCTCATAAATACTTAGACTATGTTATTACTGAATGTCATGAAATTACTCCAGAACTTCCTGTGAAAATACTTTGGAGACATATCGGCTTATAGAAAAAAATTAGCACTTCAAAGTATTCCCACCTAGACTCTTCACTAAATAAGGACATGCAACAGATAACCTCTATATTTCAGGAACTGTCATTGAAAATAGACAAACTCCAGAAAAAGACTGAACATTTGAGAGAAAGCAGTTTAAAACCAATAAACATTTTAAAGAAAATGATATAGCATCCAACTAAAATTACTGATATGGAAAATGCTTTAAATGATGTAGAAGGGAGACGAAAGGAAGAAGAAATACAAACTGAATATCTGCTGAAATAAAACACATGGTTACTAAATATATAATTTTGAAAAAAGAGAAAGGAGATATAATATAAAAATATTTGGTTTACCTAAAAAAACAGTGGGAGAAGACATAACTGCTTTTTTAACTACTTAGATACATAGATTGCTAAATCTATAAGAAGGACTATTGTATGGTATAAAAAGAGCTCAGGGGTCATATATAAGCCTATACCCTCTAATACATCTCTTCCAAGATCTTTAATTGTAAAATTCCTATCATTTATAGTTATGTTCTTTAAGCAGTGGGAGAAAAAAGACTTTGAAATTTGGTCAGCACAGCATAAGGTTAGATAATGATTATTCAACAAAATCCATGAAACTAAGGTATAATAGTTGTCATTTCTGAAGATGCTTAAGCAAAATGGAATCAAATACTAGACAATTTTCCCTGCAAGAATAAGAACACATATCTATTGGAAGAAAGATATTTAACTCCTTAGAAGAGCAACTCCCTTTCCAAAGAACAACAATGTGATATCCAATTTAGAAGAGATGGACTGGACCTCTCCCACCTCAAAGAGTTCTTCAAATAAAGCCTCATGGACTAATTTAATGAAAAATGGAAAAAGAAACAGAAACAAAAAATGAAGTAACCACATATTCCAACACAAATGCTTTGAAGACAAAGTGAATTTAATATAGAGACTTCATCTACTCATTTACATTATAACATGTCTTGAACTTTTTTTATACTAATATAAAATAGTTAATCACTTCTAAAACAAATATGGGCTTACTTTCACCTGTCATATACATTTTGATATTTCTACTGTACAAATATAGCAAGCATGCTAGAATATATAATAGTTATGTTTATAACTATTCTAGCGCTTAGCATACCACTTTTATAAGTAAAAGGTAAAATGAAAATCCTGCATTTAGTACAGGTGATCTGGTGTGAAGCTTTGTTTTCATACTTTTCCTTTTACCACTATATTGCTTTGGGGTCAATAGTTATGGATACTGGACTTGGAGTTGTTAGTTGTGTTTGGCAATCAGAGTGAGATTGACTATGGGAGTGAAAAGCTTTGAGACATGATATCATTCATGCAGAATGAATAGATTATGTATTTTCCCTCTTGTCAAGTTGTTTATGCAGTTGACAGTTATCTTGCATTCTCTTTTCCTGTTTTAGGCTCAAGCCTTAATTTCATTTGCACTCGGTGTCTGAATGTTTCCATGTTGAATATGCAAAGGCTGCTGATGGAGACGAAGGGCTCTTAACCCTTAAATATACTTACATTGAAATAATATAAATGTGTCAGTGTTCTGATGGACAGCCTTCAGTTTATTTCTATGCTTAGTTTGTGGTTGATGCACTTGCATGACAACAGGGAGGAGGAAAAGAAAAGGGGGGGGGAGAATATGATGGTGAAGGCAGGTCAGGGATGTATTTCTGCATAATTCAAATGTTACTGCCTGATTATCCCTCTTTCATTACTCTCTGGTAAAGGGTGAAACAATCCACATAAAGAGGAAATTCAATTCTCTGATACATGAGATGGAAATGCAGAGTTGTTATTTTTTGAAATATAAATTTAGTTTAAATATCCAACAAATTAAACACAAAGATTGAATTGTGGAAATACATTCTATCTAATCCAGGATTTGTTTACATTATTTCCCTTTTACTAGTTTGCTGCTGTTTGGGCCTTTAGCTATGGGTGCTTGACTTGGAAATTTATGGAAGAGATGTATTTGAGAACGAGGGGTAGAGTGAACATGGAAGGGAAAAGCTTTGAGACATGATATCATTCATGCAGACTAATTAGATTATTTTTCCCGACTTGTCACACTGTGTATATAATTGAAACTTTTCCTGCTTTTTCCCTTCCCGCTTGTTCTTGCCATCTGGATGCTTCTTGGTTGAACATGCAAAACCCATTGCTGGAGACAAAAAGCATTTCACTCTTAAATATACTTAAATAAAAACACATTTGTGTTCTGAGAAATATATATGTGTGTCTGTGTGTTTTGGCTACTTCCTGAAATATATTTTTTATAAAAACAAATTACACAGAGGAAGCAAATGTAATAATAGTTGGGATTCATAAACACACACACACACACACACACACACACACACACACACACACACACACAGTAGCGTTGTTACCTCACAGCAAGAAGTTCTCCTGTTCGATTCTTGGCTGGGCTTGGGAGTGCCTTCTGTGTGGAGTCTGCATGTCCTCCCCGTGGTTGGATAGCATTCGATAGACATGTGTGCGTAAATGGGCGTGCCTTCATTGAAGGTTGGGTGTCGAGCTGACGCCTCGGCGTTTCATAAAAATCGACTGCCAATCATTAGCGGACCGGAGTTCTGCTGTGGCGACCCCTTACCAGGAAAAGCTGAAAGACAAACAACAACAACAGCATGAACTACAAAAAGCTAATTATAACTATAAAATAATGATAAATAAAAGTTGCATCATTTACTTTGTCACTGAAGCATATGTACAGCTTATCTATGAGAGTCAAAATTCAAACTAGAACTGATAATATCAATGAGATAAAGAATATTAAAAAGAATAAATCATACCTTGAAACTAAAGATATCTTAAACACTTTTAAGCAATATTATATAGCTTTAAATCATAAATCAGAGCATATAGATTCAACTATAGATGTAAGTCTAGATTATTCAGTTCTGGAAAATATTACACTAGAAATAAAAATAACCTGCTTAAAGAAATTACTTTCAAATAGTTCAACAATAAAATCAAATAACTCAAAACTAACAAATTTCCTGGCATGGGTGGAATAATACTGGATATATATATATGCTATTTTATCCATCTATTTTTACTTTATTTTACAAAAGCCACATAGAAATTCAAAATAAAGAATTTATTCCTCTTGGAAATATTAATTAATTACTCCAGCATTGAAAGAAAATAAGAATTGACAACTATGTTCTTGTTATAGACCTATCTTGCTTTTAAACAATGATTTTGGTGCATTTTGTTACCTTTTTGGGGATTTATTGTGGTGTTCTGATTGAACATGAGCAGCCAAACTTAATCCAACTTCCTAGCCATACCTTCTGGCTTTACGCTCCATGACACGCCTAATGGTTCTATTGTATTGAATCAAGAAGGCATGATGAGCAACTCTATTCTAACTAGAAGTCACAATTCCCTGCAAGTTCCTACACCTTCTATTACTGACAAAGAGTTATTGGGTTTTTTGGCTTCACCTATACATCATTTTAAGAACAAGGAACTATTTGGTCTTAACCAAAATGTTCCAAATCATTTGGAAATGTTCAACATGTTAGGGAAGGATGTATTTCACCTTAAAAGGCTGGAGTGGGACAATATATATTTTGAAAACTGTTTAGCAGCCCAACATGTACCCAAAAGTCTAAGAATTACAAAAATGCAGATCAGAGATAATTTGCCAAAAGAATTATTGGACCAATTGATTGAACTGAATCAAAAAGTTAGGATACAATGTGTAGAAATGCTGTCAAACCTTAATAGACAGAGGATGAAAGATCTGACAAACAAAATCCAAACAGCGTTTCTATATCTTAATGGAAACATCCCTGCAGTGAACTTTGATTCAATGTTTTGTTTAATTCAGAAAAACTACTTAAAGAAAATGAACTCCTCAAAAAAAAGGAAAATTAAAAAATATAACAGAGATAAATCCAATTATGAGAAAGAAGTGGCATATCTGGTTCAAGGAGGAGCCATAACTGCAACCAATGAGGAGGTGGATATGACTGGAGGAAATGATCTAGAAGTTGTAACTACAATTTCTGAGCCACAGATAAAGAGATCTGAATGGCTAGCAGGGAAGAACAATGGCTCTGATAGTAGCTTTTTGCATTTAGGTAATAAAGAAGCTGAAATACCCCAAGAAAATGTTATTAATCAATGTAGTGGTGCCAATCAAAATTTTCAGCAGCACCCAAAAGGCCAAAATATTTAGCTATACCAGCAAAATGGAACAACAAAACATGGGCAGAAGTGTCTGGGACCAGGAAAAATCACAGCAATACCAATCAGAGACAACTGGCAAACAACAAATACAGGAACAATCAGAGAAAAAGGAAGTGTTCAAGATTGTGGCTTTAAAACCATTAACTTGTCTTATGTTCCTCTCTGTGATGCAACCTGTAGATGACTGAGTAAAGGCTAGAATTTTGTGCGAGCTGCTAGAGCCGAGAACTGTTTGTGAGATTATGTCCACAAACTGAATTAAAAAAAAATAGTTTAATCATGATAGTAGCGATAATAATTTATTTAATCAACAAAGCATTAATCCACCACTTAAGAAAGAATTTGAACTTTTTTAACCATTACTGAATTGCAGATTATTCAGTTATTAAAGAATATTACAAAATAAGACTTGTCATAAATATCATATGTCCTTAAATGAAAGGCCTGTCATTTTTGAGATTATTAATAATGAGAATTTGTTGATTTTTAAAGCAGACAAAGGAAATGCTTTTGTTTTAATGGATAGGTGTGTTTATAATAAAAAAATGTTAGATTTATTATTTGATGTGCAATTCTACAAAAGTGTTTCTTTTTTAGAAGTAAAAGAAGCTTAATCATTGATTGATTCATTTATAGAAGAATAGATTTTAAGTGGTAAGATTACTGAGTCATTGAAAAAGTATTTTAAGGTCTACTGTCCTAGTTTCAGTCATTTTTTTTGGTTTACCCAAAATACACAAAGACATACATGATCCCCCATTTAAGCCAATAGTAACAAGTGCTGGAAATAAAACAGAGTCAATGGCTATTTTTATAGATAAACATCTAAAAGAATTAGCAGAAAAGGGTCCCATGTTTAAGGACAATTTTGATTTTATAAATAAGATAAAGACATTCAAGTATTTGAGTCAGATTTGCTAGTAATGTTGGATATAAAATATTATATATATTATATTATACTGTTATACCTAATGAGGAAGAATTAGAGACAGTACATTTTGAATTAATTAATTATAGAATGTTCTCCAGTGATATGGTTATGTTACTAACAGAAATTTTAGATGTAGTATTAAGTTATAATTTTTTGAGTACAATGTAAATTTGTACCATCAAGTTAATGGTATGGTCATGGGGGCAACAATGGCCCCAGCTATGCAAATTTGTATATGGCTGGTTAGGAAAGAGTTAACATTCTAGAAAGTGTTTTTTTGGATAATATAATATTATTCAAATGATTTATTGATGATATGTTTATAATTTGGAGAGGGAGAGAGGTTCAACTTCAGGAGTTTGTAAATTATTTGAATGGGGTTAATACTTTTTTGAAATTTACTAGTACTACCATAGTAAATATATTAATTTTTGGATGTTATTATTTTTAAAGCAGAAGGGTGTTTATACACAAACATTTTAAGAAATTAGCACTAATGCTTATTTGCATTACACTAGTATGCATTCAAAAAAAAAATTAAAGAAAATATTGTAACAGGTCAATTGTTAAGGGCAAATACTCTTACCAAAAAACTCTTTCTTACATGAAAGTAAAAATATGTGATAACTTTTCTAGTAGAGGTTGTCCTGAGAAATTAGTAAATGAAACATATACAGAAGCTCTAAATTTGAGAAAAGATGGTCCCAGAATAAGCACTAGATCAAATGTAAGAGATTTTAAAACTTCCATGCTTATAAGTAATAGTGTGGATACTATAGCCATTAAAAATATTATTTCAGACAACAGGAAGATCTTTGATAGTAACTCAGAGGTAAAAGAAATAGTTGGAGAATCCCCATTTTTTTGTTCAGAAAAGAGGGAAAAGCTTTAAGAATTTTTTCAAGCTAAATTAAGAACACCTAAGTTGGTTTCCAGTAACAAGGTGGGGATGTTTAAATGTTATAAGTGTAACCTTTGTGATTATTTGTATGTAGGTTTGGATACCATTGTTTTAATGGCGTTAATATTAATATCAAGGGTTACTATACATGTAGATCTAGGTTTGTGTTCTGTCTAGTCAAATGCATGTCGTGTTCTGCATTTTATATAGGTTGAACCCCAAGAGAACTTTATGAATGTATTTATGAGCATAAACATGATATTACTATTGATAAAGAAAGGAATGGTTTAGCTAAACATTATAAAAGGGAAAAATGTACGGTTAGTTTTAAATTCCTTGTATTGCATGAAGTAAGAGGGATATGATAAACTTTTTAATGCTGAAGATGAGCTAGGATGGCAAGAGTATTTATGACAAGTAAAGTTGAATACTTGCCACTCACATGGGCTCAATAATAGAGAAGATTTTGTTGCTTTTTTGAAAAGGAAAAGGTTAAAACACTAATGCTGATGATTATCATGTGATTTTTATTAGGTCATGTGATATTTTTGTGCTTTAAAAAGCTGGAGTAAAGAAATGTATGTCAGTTTGACAAAGTCTTATCAAAACGAAAGTGCTTACTGTTTTCTTTACAAATAAAGTGTTTGGTATGCTCTTTTATAATGCATTTTTTGTTTTTTAGACTGTTACTTTTGAACCCATTTAAAGTGTGATGTGCTGCTGCATTGAGGGATGGTTTATGATTTGTTTTGGGGTTTGGGTGATAGTTTGTGTGGTGGTGGGACAGCAGAGAGGGGAATGTACTGAGGAAGGAGGAGGGAGTTTAAGTTTCCCTACTGTTTATAAGTTAATGTTTGGTTCCATTTATATTCTGTTTTTTTATAGAGGGGAAGGTGAGACATGTAAAAAAGAAACTAACTTTCTTGACATAAAAGAAAGGTCTACAAAATTAGTTTTTAAAATATCTTGAAATACGTCTTGAACATTTATCTAAGCATATATTGATGATAAGTCAATCAAAAAGTGTGTAAGAGACACTATATTTCTTAAAGGTATACAAAAGTCTGAGACTGAAGAATATCAATATTGCTTGGCACATAGTAACATATATGAGTATAACAAGTAGTTTAACAAAATGTATTACCTTATTTAAATACATTAACAAGAATATTATACAATAAGTAATGTAGAAGAAGAGTTGGCTCTATTCTTTGACATATATTAATAATTCATATATAGATGTTAACTTTTCTCATAGTCAGTCACACAAATTAGACATGTATATATTAGCACAGCATGAACTATAAACATCCGTAGTTGCACAAGAAAATAAGGGGAAAAAAAGGGGAAAATTCTTTCAAGATATGAAAATGGAAAAGGGGAAGGAGGGAAAAGAAACAGGAAAAAACATAGTTTACTGTACTTTAAATTTAAATGTTATTATTTTTTGCTTTAAGGTATTATATGGTGAACGCACTACTATTCTATTAGTAAAGTAAAACAAGCTTTAGTTATTCCACCAGACTAAAAGCAAATAAAATAAATCAACAAAATAATGTTAACATTTCTTTGGTTTCCTAAAAAAATGCAAATAACTTTTCAGCATCATATTAAAACATGGGACTCAGGGGAAATTAATTTTCCAGTTTTAAATATCTATGCAAAAATCAGTAGTTTTTAAAGCTATTCTAAATTGAATAGATCCCAAGTATAACTTAATTTGGAATACTTTACAGATAGCTCTTTCATGAAAAAATTAAAGTTGTTATAACAAATTTTACTGACATAAATAATGTCTTCTGGTATTATATGTGTAATTATTATCAATATAACATCTCTTCTCCTATGGAATCAGGTTTTTCACAAACTTAATACTACTAGAATCAATAACTGGAATGTAAGAAACTTCTACAGGCAACAATGCTTTTTTGATTTAGGAATTAAAGAAGCACACTATCTTATAAATTAATATAATTTACATTATCAAAATGGATTTATTTACATATTAAAACATATGTTCAGCAGAAATATCACAGTGTCACAATTCCAATAGAAAAATAATCCAATATTAATTCAGCTTTTATGTATGAAATTGAGTCCACTTTGTAATTTTGACATTCCACAATCCCGGCATTCTAAATACTGACACTCAGAACCTCAAGATTGTAGAATCTTGAAATTAAAAAAAAAAAACTAAAACAAAAATACATCAAGAAACACATTTCAAGCCCCCCCTGCACCCCCACACCCCCTGCAACTTAAATATACCAACTCCAAGATCACTCTACAGTAAAGAGAATGGTAATGTAGAATAGTAGTGTTCCCATTTCATACTGTACAGTGATCTCCATTGACAGGTTTCAAGATTCCACAATCTCAAAGTCGATATTTAGAATGTCGGGATTGTGGAATTTTGAAATTACAAAGTGCACCCATGAAATTATTTATAATGAACATAAAACACAGAATATAATTTTTAAAATATATAAAATTCTCAAGCCTTATAATGTTATAGTGTTAATAGTAATGATAACATTTGGAAAAAAATATTATCCTAGGACATAATAAAAATTGAAGTACTGAATGCAAAAGAAAATTCTTGAACTTGATAAATCACTCTTAATAGTTACAATTTTGGAGTATTTTCACTTAGAAATTTCTGTATTGGTCCTTCCTTATTCCTAACAGAACACCCAAGTTTAATACATACATACAAATACATACAAATATTTCAGGCATGGGCATTAAAAGCCCTTCTAGCTTGCCAATATGCCAAAACACTTGTTCCTATAATAAATGAACAGTCTGTTCTTAAAAACATCTAAACTAGTAGTTGCTTTAGTGTAATTAGGTAGTCTGTTCCAAGCATCAGCTACTCTGTCAGAGAACCAATTAGTACACTTCTCATTCCTATAGAATCTTCTACATAGGTAATATGATAATTCTCTAGTACTTTTTGATAACCCCAAACATTCCCAGAGGTAGTTGTCCCTAAATGCCCTATATACCTGAATAAGATCTCTAAAAATATCTGTAAGAGACACTGTACAAGTTCAGATATTTTAGTCTTTCATAATAACTTAGATTTTCACATATATGAATGCCCTTAGTATATTTCCACTGTACTCTTTCCAGTGCATTCATGTTTGTTTTCCTATAGGGTTTCCATATTGTTATTCCATACTCAAGTTTGGGTCTAATGTAACTAACAAACAATGACATCATTATGTTTGATTTCCTAGACTTTATAAATATTTTTATACAACCTATAGTTCTATAACTATCATTAGCCAATTGGTTTATATGATTAGGGAAAACTCATAGCTGAATCTACCCATATACCCAGGTCCTTAAATAAGTCTACACTTTCAATCACTGTGTGCTGCATTAAATATTCACCTTTCAGTTTATGTCTCCCAAATCTCATATGCTTAGTTTTCAATGTATTTATCAACATATTATTCTCCTGTGCCCAAATGGTCAATTTAGTCAAATTACTTTGCAGACATGCCTTATCTGTAACACTTGTAATCAGTTTACCCAATTTCAGATTGTCAGCATATAGACTATAGAACACCTCAGATGAAAAAGTAAGGTCTGAAAGATGCAATCTAAAGAAGCAAGGGCCTAGTGCAGAGCCCTGTGGGACACTTTGACTGTAACCAAGGATTTCACTTGCCCAGTTGGTGTGTGATACTTGCCATGTCTTTGTAAGCCATGCAGCTATCCATCTTATCAACAGTACATCAGTACATAGTTGTACTAATTTATTGATAAGTGTTTTGTGCATAACCCTGTCAAATGCTGAAGTTAAATCTATCTAATATTAATAATGACATGAAACCTTCTAATACAGATTGGTCACATATATTTTTGAATGTTCACAAATAAAACCTTTTTGGGAGAAAGTAGATTATTAAGAGCATTATGGTTTGATACATTCTCTTTGACAAAGATGTATGTTTTATTTAATATAACAAAAACTTCTACAATAGACAATGAAACCCAATATCTAATTAGGACCATTATATCTGTGGTGGGGAAACAAACATAATTAAGAAGTGGAAAAACTCATCAGCACCTGAATTTGAAGATTTTTGTCATTATTAAAATAAGGAATCCTATTGATTTTTATCAGAGTATTTTTACCTCCATAATTTGATAACTACATAATTAATCAATTTATTTATTACTTTTATATTAAGGCATGTTAAATACAAATTCATTCAACTGTGCCTGAGCTGGCAAGTAGAAGTAAAAATGATGGGGGAAGGAGTCCGAAGATTATGATGTTTATTTGCGGGAAGGACATATCTGGTGCTCCAATTATTAGAGGAATTAACCAATTCCCAAACCCCCTGATTATAATCGGTATTACTATAAAGAAAATTATAACAAAAGCATGGGCGGTAATAAGAAAATTATAAATTTGGTCATCCCTGAGCAGGGCTCCGGGCTGGCTTAATTCTGCTCGAATTAAGAGACTTAGGGCTGTACCGACTATTCCGGCTCAGGCACCGAAGACTATATAAAGGGTGCTGATATCTTTGTGGTTTGTTGAAAAAAGTCAACGTGTTAAAGTCATAGGTAGGGTGGCTGAGAATTAGTTGGCGGGTTGTAGCTCCGCGTAGAGGGGAGAAATACCCCTGCCTGCTAAGCCGTGTGGTGTTATCACGCCAGATTGCAAATCCAGAGACACAAATTAACTTCCACCGTGGCTTCTGCCGCTGCCGCAAGCATTCTAATTTTTTTGTTTAATTTTCAATATGTTTCAAAGTTTATGAAATTGTGTATCAATGTAATACATCATTAAGATTTTAATAAAATACAAAAATTGTTTGAAAAAAAGAAAATAAAGACATGAACTATAAAAAAATTCGGAAAGTCATTACAAATTTAACTATTAAATGGAATACAATGATAATATCCTTTGAAGATAGCGTATAATTAAAATTATATTTTTTTCAAAATACTGTATTTAATACAAGACTTAGCTCTACCTCCAGGTAAAACACAGAGGAAATTATCAGAGTACTATTACAATTCCTTTAGTATCCCAAAAAAATAGAATAGTTTTTAAACTCCATATTAAACATTAGGATGCAGGCGGTACTAATATTCAATTTAAATACGTAACACAAAGTAGTAGTTTTTTAACTATTTTAAATTAGCTAGATCCTAATTACAGCTCAAATTGGAAAGTTTTACAGTTGTCTCTTTTTCATTACAAAAAGAAAAGTTAATGCAACTACTTATACTAAAAATGATAATATTTTCTTGTATTACATATGTAATTATAGTCATTATAATATTTATTTTCCCACTGAATCAAATTATAATAATTACTTTCCAGAAATATTCAGAAATACAATTATAGGTAACATAGACCTGAAACTCTGGTTTGAGTTGAGCACTCTTATAAAAATAACAAGAAACTTTTTGATAAAATGGAAACAACTAAAATTAACAACTGAAAAACAATTAACTTCATTTGCTGTCAACAATGCTTTATTGCATTAAGAATTAAATACACACATCTTATAAATGAATATAACATAGATACTCACAATTAGATTTATTTGCATAATGTCAAAACATTCTGCCCAGCAGAAATGTTTTATATTACCATAGTCTCAATACAAAAAGAAACCATTTAAATCAACTTACATATGAAATTACATATAATGAACAAAAATAAAGAAAATAATATCTAAACTTTTGAAAATTAATATTAATGATACATTTTGGAAACATTACCGTAGGACATGATGCAACTCTAATGACACAAAACAAAGATAAAGTATTGAACTCTATAAAATACACCTCATGTTCATAATATTGGAGTATTTTTCATTTGGACATTTCTATATAGGTTTTTCTTAACCCCTAATAGTCTATCCAAATATAATAATAATAATAATGATAATAATAATAATAATAATAATAGCATAGAATGTTGTAAGCATTTTGAAACGTTGCAATACAGGTTGTTCACATATATTTTTTGTTGTTCTTATATAAAACCCTTTTGGGAGAAAGTTGAAGATTTCTTAAAAGCATTATGGTTTGATATCTTCTCCTGGGCAAAGGTATTTTATTTAACATAATGGAAATACTTAAAATGGACAGTGAAACTCACTATTTACATTGGACATTTATGGCTGTGGCAAGAAAAAATATAGCAAAGAAATGGAAAAAGTCAACAACACTTCAAGTCTGAAGAATGTTTGTCATCATTAAAAGAAGCAGCCATCAAAGAGTCCAGACTAACAGAGAGCAGAATATAGCTTGTGACTATTCATAAGAATCATTGAACTAAAGTTTAATCACTCATTGATTTATATCAGAATATTGTTACCTCCACACAGTGATAACTGAATGTCTAGTTCTATATAATCCTGATATTTTTTCTTTTGTTGACTAATTGCAATAGATAACATATTTGCTAAGTTATATTAAAATATGTATTAATTATTCAGTCAATTTTGTATATACTGTAAATAGTTCTAAAATTAAATTTTTAATTTTTCAATGTGTGTCAGTTTCTAACTATGTAAATATCACTGTAAGGAATTATGAAGAATTTAATAAAAGAATTTTGAAAAAAAGTGCAATTGTTGTGGGGAACTTATCATCAAATAATTGTGTCCTATGCTAATCAAATAATTTAGTAAAAAAATCAAAACAATGATACAAAACACATCTAAAATGACAAAACTTAGATAGTTAGCTGACAAATTAAGCATTTTTCTGGTCCCCACCTATGATTACAACCCAATTAGTACAGATTATGATATCATCTTTTACCTAAGAATAAATACAAACTCATTCACAGAAGAATCATCTTTCTGTTTGCCAATGAAAATTGATGATCCAATACTGCCCTGTGATCCAAATCAGTCTGCTTAGGATACTGTCAATGATTTCAGTGATATTATTTACTTCAGGATATATAAATGCGTACAGGTAAACATAAATATACAGGTATATTCACCAAAAATTTATTTATTGGAAATGTAAAATTAACAATATATACAGCAGGGTCTAGAGGTACTACCCATCTTTCAGAAAGTAAACTATTCCTTAAAAAAGACTAGCTTAAACAAAGCTGAAAAATTACTTGAAAATCAATATTCTCCATATTTAGTTATAAACTGATCTTGATGAAAGTGTTTGAAAGCAATAATAATATATATTTACTGCTTCAGACAAATGAAAGGGAAAATGGGGTCTGTAAGATCGTCAGTGAACTGAAAAGAAATCACCAAGCTGCACAAGAAAAAGAAAGTGCTTTCAGAAAAAAAAAGATTACAAACTTTGCAATAAACCAAGATGTCTGTGAATGCTATAGATATGAGTAGAGCTATATCTCATATACCATTGATTACAGCTGCAACAAATATAAAAAATTACAATGCATGCAATCATGTAAAACCTAACACCCTTATTGTCATATTAAAAATATTAACATGTTGCCATGTCTTTGATATATATTGACAAAAATATAGAGGTACCAATTTACAAGCAGAGAGGAACACCAGTCCCAAACAATATTAGACCCATCTGCATGACAAGTATTCTATATGAAACTATGTAGAACAGTACTATGGGAATTTTACAATATACCACAAGAAACTTAAATCTGTTTACTATGGGACTTACCCAAAAGAACATAGGGGACCTTCTTCTGTTACATAAATAACAGTATTACTTTTTTACACCTGACTTTCCTTCCTGACTGTTATCACATTATTTGGAACATCAACAGATACACCAAAGGAATGAATAGTAGTGCATATTATGTGTCATGACCTTTGCACGACATTCAGCACTATACTGTGTATGAGGATAACTAACAGAATGAACATTTGAAATTATAACTCACACATACTTAACTGGATAAAACACTGACTATGCAACAGGATTCAAAAATCAAGGTGGGGATAGCCTTTTTTTAAAGTAATAGAGTTGACAATGATATCCCATAGGGCTTTGTGCTAAGACAAAGATAAACAAATATCCTGATGCAGAGCTGTAGCTCCTTCAGTTGGTTTCCTTGGTGATCATACAGTTGGTACCTCCCATTCAACCAGACTTGAGAGGAAAAATGTCCCCAGAGTTGAGGACATACCTTACAACTATCCAGATTTTCACAAAATGTCCAGATTTTTGCCTCTTATTTTTTATCTGTTCCTCATAAAATGTATGGTTTTCTGGCAAATCACTGAGGCTTATAGTCATTACATAATTATGTAGCTTTAGACTTCATTGCCTTCAGAAAATGTATGCTAGCACAAATCCTATTAATCTAACAACTTTCTAAGTTTATAAGAGCAATACTTAAATCTGTCTCTATTTTGGGCCCTTGCCCCCTCCCCCTATTATTTTAGGCTTTGTCCAGAGTTCTTGTGCTAAGAGATTGAGAGGTATGATTGAGGAGCAGGAGAAGTCTGCCACCACAGAAAAGGCTATAATGTTTCTACATAAAACCTCCTTGTATTGTTTGAGTTACCTTTCAGAAACTGTAGCAAACATCTATGCAAGCTTATTGTTACAGTTCATAACATGCATAGTCAATTATTTTGAGCAGTCACAATCTCAGCTATGCTAGGCAGTTCATACATACTTAATTGCACAAAGTACTACTTAAATAGCAGGATTCAATAAATTGCTCCTTTTCTACAGTGCAAGTTATGCCATAATCAGCCTACCCAGGGCAACTAGTCCCCTCCCCACCCTAGCTATGGCTTTGTTCTGATGACTGAAAATGGCATAATATAATCACTTAAAAAAATACCAACATTTTTCATCATGGTCTACAAAAATACATATGTAGTATATAAAAGTTTTTGATTTCAACATCAATAAATGTTGCACTATGAAGCTTTTTACGGGAAATATAAATCATGACTATAAAATACATGGTTTGCAGATTAAATATGACACTGCCATTAAATATCTAAAGAAAATTGTACACGCATGTTCTCTTTAAACAGAGTGCATCTAACAAGTCATAAAAGCATATTCTGCAGCCAGTTTAATTCTAAATAGCTTATCACTCCGGGGTAATACTTATTTACACTCCTTTTATCTAGCTAACACTTTAGCTAAGGCTAGTAATTGGGTTTACCTAAAGTGCCTTCTGTGGCCTTTAAGTAACTCCCCAAAAATAACATGAACAGTTAAAATTGATTACTTGCAAGAACTGCAGTGCTCAGAAAGGCTTCATAAAATGTCATACTCTGTTTTTATAGATTACTTAGAAGTGATCCTGCCTGGTCTTTAAGACAATACTCGGGATTCAAGAAGCTTGGCGCAAGGACGGTTTAACCTTGTGCCAAGCATCCCCACTACAGATGGCACAACAGTGCCATATGAATATGTATGAGGGTGTGCCGCCGCACCCTTGACATGCACAGGAAACGTGTGTGAGTGCAGGGGGTGTTTTCAAGTGCTCTACAGAGGCGTAAACATGCCCCGACACTTGCAAAACCTACTATGCCTACTAGTAGAGCCCACCCCTAATAGTAAGTCAGAAAGTCAGTGTCTGTGGATACCAAAATGTATGCTAAGCATACAAGAGTGTCCACAAACAGTGAAATAAAATCGAAGTAGTAAACACACAAGCACGTAGTGGAATGTTGAGCCCTGTCCCTAGAACTTCACAATTAGATTTCCTGTGTCCCTATTACACATTTGAATTGCTGCAATATCGAAGGTGTAAGCAAAGCGCAACGTGTTTACGTCGCTGCCCTCCGCCAAGCTTAGCTTACACATCATATTCATTCAAACAGAGAAAAACATGCAGAATCAATGTAAATGTCAATAGTGTAGTGTTTAGAGCATCCCCTAACAAACAGGCATTCATGGTTCGAGCCCAACAATAGTACATATCATTTTCCATGTGGAATGAATGTCATTTTGCAGTAAAACCAACATAAGAGTATCGCATGAGATATTTAACTTAAATATCATTCAAGCAAAGTGGCACTGTCATAATGAATAAGGTACTAGTAAGCAGGTGTAATCACAAATAAGCAGCAGTAAATACATATAAGTACCAGTAAGCAAGTCTGAGTGCACTTGCGCGGGTCTAAGCAGTGCCCAGCATAGGAAATGTAAATAAGTATATACAGATATAACGCCAATTTAGAAGGGACATTTCACAGTTCACACTTGTCAGGGTACACTATTTGATGGTTTAGTATAGCCCACAGCTCCACTTACTAGGTAGGAATGCTTGAGGCACATTGGCTGTAACCATACTTTTCACATTCACTCTGCAGACCCTCCTTGGTCTTTTTACATTGTAGCAGCATATTACCCTACTCGTACTTGGCTTAGTAGGGTCTCGTCCTTTAGGCGAGGTTTTACACTTCTAAACTTTTTATCTTTTAAAAAATTCTCTTAAATAATGTGCTTACCTCCTTACATAAGGAGTATATCATAACCTGCCTTCACAAGGCTGTCCTTAATAAATACTAGTGTTTAATGTTTAACATGGGTGACAAGCGGATCAACCCACCAGAAGTCTGAGACTCTCGGAGCCGCACACTGACTTCTGATGAGAAAGTCTAGTCATGTTGTCACACATAAAAAATAAACCCAAATTCATACACTTGTCATCCCTTGAAGAATGGATTTTTAGGTAAACATCATGGTGCAGAACAAATTAAAAAGGACAGTTTAACTTCCTTTTGTATGAATGGAACTACTTATTTACTTTTTGTTCTGCTATTTTCATTAGTACGATCCTAGTACAGAACTTGTTTTGATAGCACATTGCTACTTTTAATTATATTTTAAAAGAATAGATGATGCACATTAATAATGTTTGTATTGGTGAATATTTTTTAATATTCCGGACACCATGTATGGAACTAAACACATGTTTGTATTTAAACGGGAGTACACACTGTGTTACTTTTTAATTAAATGGTACTATACCTTTTAGATAATTTAAAGCGCTTCACAATTTGGCGCTCTTTTATGTTTAAAAATAAACCTCTCACTGTTTTAATGTACTCTGAGGAAGCTACAACAGAGGGTGTAGCGAAAACGTTTCTTGTTTTGTCAATAAAAGTTGCGTTAAGAAGAATACAACAATACCGCAAAGTGGATTTGTGCTTTCCGATTACCTTGGTTTAACTTGTTTTACTGGTTTTTGTGGCTGCAACAGTTTGTTTTTTGTGTTCGTGACATGGCTACAGGGTTCCCGGAAAGTCCAGCTAGTCCAAATATCTTTGGACTTCATACGGAGCAAGACGAGTCGAACAAGGACATGACCACCATACTGGCGGTCATAACAAAAAGACTGGATATGCTTAATGTACGTCTGGATCACTTGGACTCAAAAATTGTGCAAGGAAATGCGAGCAGTACTTTACTGCAGAACAACCTGCCCTCAACTAGCAGCTCTACACTTATTACAGCGGCTCAACGTTCCAACCGGCTGATTACTGAGGGAGACAACACACCTTCACCTCAGTTAATACCGGCCAGCAGGGGCATAAACAACTCAGCTAATAATGATCAAAACATGGTGCTTATTGGCGTTCCTTCACTCCAGGACTGGATTTCTGATCTCAATTCTTTCTCATTTCTGCAACAAGGAGCTCAGGAACTACCGGCACAACAACTACCAAATCTTCCTACATCGGACTCAATGGTGAGCAAATTACAGTTTTTTGATAACAAACTGGTAAAACTTCGTAAATTACAACTGGAAGTGTGTTATTTTAAACAATGTGTTAAAGACAAAATTGTCCCTAAGGGCTTACGGAGCACTTTTGCACCCACTGGACTTATCAATGATGACTGTTTCGTGAATGACTTAAAAATACTTTTCGATCAACAAGGGCTCCAACTTCTAGATTTAATTATAAAGCATTATTCTACACATATTTCTTCATTAACTACAGAACTTAATGAATTAGATAACTCAATCAAAAATGACTTGGACTTCAATAATTATAAATATGACTATACACGCATCTTCAACAGTATAGATGCTCTTCTTACTAAACTAAAAGGTAACAAAATAAAAAAACTTAACAGAGACAGTCTAGCATACCAGCAAAATAAAGCCTATGAGAAACTGAATTCTTCTCGTGGCCGTCCAGTACATACTGGTGAACAACAACTACTAGAACAAAGCAGCCCTGATGCTGATTTTGATCTCAATCAGCAAATGCCTTTGGCACAAGAACCAACAGCATTTAATACAGGCCCTAGACGTAGCAATAGAATTCGGGCTAATAGGTACAATTCCAACAAGAACAGAAACAATAGCCTGTACCAATATGGTCCTACCTCCACTTCTCAAAACCAGAACTATGACAACACAGGTTTTTTAGGCGAAAGGTACAACACTCGCCACCAAGGCCAGAGGAAGAATTGGAACAACTAACAACTTTACAGTTGAAAAATAGCAATGAAGTATTGCCTCCTGATTTACCAATCATTCTTACTAACACTAAAGGTGACTTTCACATCTACAACTTCTCTAATTTCACAATTGAACAAGAATTGATTGACTTATTATCCCTTGGCAACACTTTTGTCCCTAATTGTCATTTTAATCTTACTGAAACTATCATTGATTTAAAATATTTTACGAGGAAACTAAACCTAGGTCTAATGTTCTCTGTTCCTATGCAATATGAGTTACATAACTTGAAACGTTTGAGTGTGTACAATCCCCCCTACACCCTGGATTGGCTTTATTTGAAAGGGCCTGTGAGGTTGATCTAAGATACTTTGAAGCACAACATAAGTCTCTAGTAAAAAAACAGAAGTTTAACATCACTAAAGAACAGCACACACTCTTAAGGGAACTTTGTAACATCCCAGTGAGGGTTCTTAAACCTGATAAAGGTGGTGGGCTAGTAATTTTTGAAAATGGTGACTACTCGACAAGAATGCAGCGCATTCTTGACAGCCCAGCCTACAGACCCTCCTCCCTCAATGAGATGAACACAACATTTGCAAGAAATAGAGGCTATTTTAGGGACCTTTTTTTGGCAGGGAAAATTAACAATGAAGTTTACCACTACATAGATATTATCACACCAAAAACACCCATCATTTTCGGGATCCCGAAAATTCACAAGAACCTACATGACCCACCAATCAGAGCACTGATAGATGGCAGGTCCTCTATGACTCATCCTTGTGCTCGCTTAGTGGACAATATCCTTGCAAAATACCTTAAACTAATTCCCTGTATTTGCAAGGATTCATGGACATTTCTTTCAAACATCAATCAATTACATTTGATTTCTGACTTCAATTTCCTGACAATAGACATAGTGGACTTATACACTTCCATCCCACACCAGGAGGCCTCAGAATGGATTGGTTTCTTGCTCACTGAGTTAGGAGCACCAAAACTGAAATTGACACAGTCACTGAATTAATTGACATCATATTAACATCAAATTTTTTTATTTTCGAAAACCAGTTCTTTCTACAAACCCAAGGCATAGCAATGGGCTCACCCTGTGGCACTACTGTTGCCAACATGGTGGTAGCCTTTTGGGAGAAAAAATTTATTTTACAAAACCCTCAAGTAGCCCATCATCTCATTTACTATACAAGATACCTGGATGACATCTTCATCCTTTTTAGAGGCTCTGAACAAGATGCTAAATCTACTATTGATTATATGAATAATACTACGACATTTTTCAAATTCACTTACCATTTCTCAACTGACTCTATTGATTACTTGGATGTCAAACTTGAAAAAAACATCATTACAGGTACACTATCTTCTACTATTCATAGAAAACCTACCTATTGTAATTCACTCCTCCACTTTTCAAGTCAACACCCATACAAACAAAAGAGATCGATAGTTAAGGGTCAGCTGATTCGAGCAGCTAGAATGTGTAGCACTGACCTTCACTTCAACAGAGAGTGCTCACTTCTCTTTGAAATGTTTTCCAGTCGTGACTACCCAGGCCCATTAATTGAAGAGCTTACAATAGAGGTTACGAACAAGAGACTTAATGGACTCTACAAACCTTTACTTTTCAACACCAATATACAATGCAGCAGGGTATCTGTAGTTACAGAATTGTCGGTAACACCAGACTTGACACCCACCCTAGGGTCAGTAAGAGACACAACTAATAAGCAAAATCACTACCCTTCCAGCTTTATAACAGCCTTTAACATGGACTCAAAGTATATCAGTTCCATCTTGTTTAAAAACTGGCATTTCATCACCAGTAACAGTCTACTCTTTGAAAAACTGGGTGATAAGCCTCTCATAGTCTACAGGAGAGGCAAGAACTTAAAAGACCTATTAGAAACTAAAAAACACTTTGATTTCTTTTCTCGACAGAAAGGTACTTTTACTTGTGGGAATTGTAATTGGTGCAGATGTCTTAGAACAGGGAATTCAGTTCAACTGAATGGCAGAAAGCTCATCAGCCAACACAAGGTCAATTGCAATACAAAATTTATAGTTTATTTGGCAACCTGTGTATGCTGCTCAGCTTATTATATCGGTAAAACTGAGCGAAAATTTAAAGAGAGAATCTACCAGCACATGTATGCCATTAAAAAAGGTAAGGAAGATAATGCACTCTCTAAGCACATTTTACAAAACAAAAACCATAGCTTCTTATTTTTTGCCATTGACCACGTCCCCCACAACATCAGAGGTGGCCCTGCATCCATACTTTTGGAAACCAAAGAATTAGAATGGCAACTAAAACTCAATGCATTCCAACCACCGGGCTTGAACGATAACTGCAATATCTCCTGCTTACTTAAACTCAAGAGTTATTTAAGATAGCCACAACATCCAATGTGGTTTCCACCTCACTACACAACATACATTTACATTCATACCAGGGCTTGACATCAATTCACCTCTCTCCTTGACCTGCACTCAGTTTCCTCCAACAACGACCAGGCACTTTCTTGGCACATACACACCATACAACTGCACTCCTTCCAACAAGTAAACTCTAGGCTTATAACGCCAATTTAGAAGGGACATTTCACAGTTCACACTTGTCAGGGTACACTATTTGATGGTTTAGTATAGCCCACAGCTCCACTTACTAGGTAGGAATGCTTGAGGCACATTGGCTGTAACCATACTTTTCACATTCACTCTGCAGACCCTCCTTGGTCTTTTTACATTGTAGCAGCATATTACCCTACTCGTACTTGGCTTAGTAGGGTCTCGTCCTTTAGGCGAGGTTTTACACTTCCAAACTTTTTATCTTTTAAAAATTCTCTTAAATAATGTGCTTACCTCCTTACATAAGGAGTATATCATAACCTGCCTTCACAAGGCTGTCCTTAATAAATACTAGTGTTTAATGTTTAACATGGGTGACAAGCGGATCAACCCACCAGAAGTCTGAGACTCTCAGAGCCGCACACTGACTTCTGATGAGAAAGTCTAGTCATGTTGTCACACATAAAAAATAAAAAATAAATCCAAATCCATACACTTGTCATCCCTTGAAGTATGGATTTTTCAGGTAAACACTATGGTGCAGAACAAATTAAAAAGGACAGTTTAACTTCCTTTTGTATGAATGGAACTACTTATTTACTTTTTGTTCTGCTATTTTCATTAGTACGATCCTAGTACAGAACTTGTTTTGATAGCACATTGCTACTTTTAATTATATTTTAAAAGAATAGATGATGCACATTAATAATGTTTGTACTGGTGAATATTTTTTAATATTCCGGACACCATGTATGGAACTAAACACATGTTTGTATTTAAACGGGAGTACACACTGTGTTACTTTTTAATTAAATGGTACTATACCTTTTAGATAATTTAAAGCGCTTCACAATTTGGTGCTCTTTTATGTTTAAAAATAAAACTCTCACTGTTTTAATGTACTCTGAGGAAGCTACAACAGAGGGTGTAGCGAAAACGTTTCTTGTTTTGTCAATAAAAGTTGCGTTAAGAAGAATACAACAATACCGCAAAGTGGATTTGTGCTTTCCGATTACCTTGGTTTAACTTGTTTTACTGGTTTTTGTGGCTGCAACAGTTTGTTTTTTATATACAGATATATAATATATATACATATATATAATATATATATATATATATATATATATATATATATATATATATGTGTGTGTGTGTGTGTGTGTGTGTGTGTGTGTGTGTGTGTGTGTGTATATATATATATATATATATATATATTATATATCTGTATATACTTAGATACATTTCCTATATATATATATATATATATATATATATATATATATATATATATATATATATATATATATCTATGAAGAAATAATGACGTAACAATAAAGCATACAAAAGGAATGAGAAGGAAATCAACAGCAACCTCAGTATTATATAGTGCTGTCAGCGTATGTCATATCAAGCTGGGCAAGGGTGAGCAAAACACTGCTACTCAAACCACAGGCAGGATATTACCAGTGGGAGTAACATTGTTGATCTGCTAAGTCTACTTTACACACAGAGGGTAGTCCCTGGTGGGGCTAGCCAAAAATTGATAGACCATTTGGCCATCCGACCATTACACAAGCAAGGGCAGGTATGTTCAAGGACTAAATGGTGGGAGAGCCTGAGAATACATGGGTTGGGACAACATATGTGTAATATGTGTAGGCCCCCTAACACTCGGAAGAGGGCAATGTGTGGAGGTGTGTCATGGCTGCAATAACAAGTGGACAATGGATGGTATGCATGTATGTTAAACACAGGTGGGGTGGAGGAACTATGGGTATGAAATTATGGAGCCAGGCATTCCAGGGTTGAATGGGCTGGTTCTAATTGGACCGCACCGTGAAGGTCAGCGAGTTCATTATAGGTATATATGCTTACACACATGCAGACATCAATATGTAGAAGTACATTCTCTGTAACACATTCATTCCATTTGCAGACATAAATAGCATGAAAGTGCCCTTACAAACCTCGACAGTAGATAGAATAATAGGTTGTGCAGAAGAGGGATGGGACGAAACTGCTAAAATGCAGAAGTGTGTACAATGTCCGAAGTCAGTGCTGTGCTGAAAAAAATCAAATGTGAGGACTTTCCCACACATGGAATTATTCCTGTGATCTGCCTGCTATGGCAATGCCAATTACTAAACTGGTCTATTTGTAAAAGATATAAACTGAACACGTACATAATTAGGCTCTCATGTGTAACGTGTGCTTTACCACATAGTCATACTTATTAATTTATTGTAGTGTCATGTTAACGGGAGTAAGGATGTAATGAAGTATAGAGTCTAATCTTGTCATAAACACATGTGTGTCCCATGTGGGACAACCCAAAAATTGTGAATAGTATTCTTTGAATCGCTCGTGTCACCAATATTTGTGGACTAAATGTTTGGGAGTTCTGAGGATACGTGGAATGAGTCAACCGATGAAATGGGTCTATAGGAGTAGGGAGTGGCCAGTGTACAGTGGTGTGGATACACTGCGAATCCAACTGGAGAATGGATGACTGCGGGGTTAGGTAGGCATTGGGGTGTGTGTTTGGGGAACCAGGAGCCATGGGTATATGGGTATATATGCAAATGAAGCAGCACAGCAATAGTGTATTGGTTAGAGCAACTGCGTAACGAACAGACATTCCCGTACCAAATCTCACTGCATCACATACCATTTACCATCGGTAATCTGTACATGAACATATTGTGACATCTAATAATTAAACCACACTGTTGAAAAAGATATTTCACCACATCTCAGAAACCAGTAACACCTTCTTCTGGATAAAAACCTGTTTAATTCCACAATGAATTTTACAGCAAAGTAAACAGTGAAGATATCACCATAAAAACTCCTAGCGCCTCAGCCGTAACAGCCTTTACAGAGTAAAATGCCAGCTCACAGCATACCTATTTATATCTAAATCTATTGTAATTAATCAATCAATTAAGACATTTAAAGCAGAATCTACATTACTTAAAACTAAAACAAAAATCAAATAAAACTCTGCCAATGACATTCTTTGTTTAGCCCGTTAGGCTGCATAGTATTATATTTAACAATGAAAATTGATTCCTTTTTTCTCAATAAATATTTCAATAAATTATCGCCAGTAAAATAGAAAAAAATATGTTCCAAAACTGTTACCTCTAAACTATCAATATTGCCCATATGTACTGTGTTGAAATGATATGCTATGGGACTTATTATTGTTTTATTTTTTATGTCCCTAACATGTTCTTTTATTCTTTCACTTAAACTTATTTTACTCTCACCGATGTAAAAATAGTTACAAGAGCACTTTATTGCACAGATTATTCCATTTGTTGTACAGGAAAAATAATCTTGTACTTGAAATTTTTTTCCATTAATTTTGTCAAATGTGGGTACTGTATACTGACAAATGGAACATTTACCACAAGGGCTAGTGCCCAATTTCTTCATACTTTTATTTATTAATTCTTTCGGTCTAGTATATTTGCTATGAACTAGAAAATCTTGTAAATTATGTCCCCTCTGATAAGATGTGCTGAGTTCTACTTTTGACAAACAGGATACTTGTCTCCTTATTAATTTCCAGTATTCTCTCAATAAATTATTGAATCTCTCTGAAAAAAACTTATATTTGGTAACAAAAAATATAATATTATTCTCTAAAGTTCTATTTCTGTTTCCTATATTACCCATATGACTCTTATCTTTTCTAATACTGTAATTCTCATAAATTTTAATATAACTGTCCATTATTATTTGTTCTTCATATCCTCTATTCAAAAACATGTTCATAGCTTTTACAGCTTCTATTTTTAAATCATTATTGTCACTACATAGCAAATATACTAGACCGAAAGAATTAATAAATAGAAGTATGACGAAATTGGGCACTAGCCCTTGTGGTAAATGTTCCATTTGTCAGTATACAGTACCCACATTTGACAAAATTAATGGAAAAAATTTCAAGTACAGGATTGTTTTTCCTGTACAGCAAAGGGAATAATCTATGCAATAAAGTGCTCTTGTAACTATTTTTACATAGGTGAGAGTAAAAGAAGTTTAAGTGAAAGAATAAAAGAACATGTTAAGGACATAAAAAAATAATAAAATAATAAGTCCCGTAGCATATCATTTCAACACAGTACATATGGGCAATACTGACAGTTTAGAGGTACCAGTTTTGGAACATATTGTTTTGTATTTTACTGGCGATGATTTATTGAAATATTTATTAAGAAAAAAGGAATCAATTTTCATTGTTAAATATAATACTATGCAACCTAACGGGCTAAACAAAGAATGTCATTGGCAGAGTTTTATTTGATTTTTGTTTTAGTTTTAAGTAATGTAGATTCTGCTTTAAATGTCTTAATTGATTGATTAATTACAATAGATTTAGGTATAAATAGGCATGCTGTGAGCTGGCATTTTACTCTGTAAAGGCCGTTACGGCCGAGGCGCTAGGAGTTTTTATGGTGATATCTTCACTGTTTACTTTGCTGTAAAATTCGCTGTGGAATTAAACAGGTTTTTATCCAGAAGAAGGTGTTACTGGTTTCTGAGACATGGTAAAATATTGTGACATCTGTCCACTGTATAACCTGCAAAATATCAATTAAAAGTTAACTGGAGTGAAGTGTCAGTGTCATAATGAATAAGGCACTAGTAAGCAGGTTTAAGCATATATAAACACCAGTATGCATGTGTAAGTGCATTTGCACTGGGTATGCATTGCTTTACAGACACACACACACACACACACACACACACACACACACACACACACACATATATATATATATATATATATATATATATATATATATATAGTTGCAGACATATACATATATATATATATATATATATATATATATATATATATATATGTGTGTGTGTGTGTGTGTGTGTGTGCATAGATATACACAGATATACAACTATGACAGGAAACAGCACACAAGAACGACGTATGTTCACAGCTATGCCAATGGAAGTGAGGGGCCTAAGCAAGAAACATGAAACACGTAGCATGACCTTCCACCCCCCCAGCCGGACATGGGAAACATACACACAAACAATGTAAAGAGTCCACTGCTCCCCAGACCACAGGCAGGATGCAACCGGGGGGAAGGTACACAGTGCACCTGTGAATTCTAATCTTGGAACACAGACAAGAGGGTCCCTTGCGGGACACCCTAAAAATTGGCAAGACCAAAAGAAGGTGATAGACCGAACATTCTGGCTGGGGTGTATACATACTCAGAATACAAGGGTGGGAAAGCCTGATGACCCATGGGTCGAGACAATTATATGAAATGGGTCACGTGAAGTGGAGAGTGGGCAGAATGTAGTGGTGTGTCCAGAAGTAAGGATGGGTGCTGTTGAGGAGGTGCGGGTGGGGGAACTATGGGTAGCTACTTATGGGTCTAGGTGTGCAGGTTTTGGCTGATGTGAGCCTATACGGACAGCCCTAGGGATGTAAGCAAATGTGTTAATTGGGCAGAGGCGTCGCCCAACGAGCAGCCACACCCACTATGAGTCCCACTGCAGCAAAGTGTAATCTATATGGCAAGGAACGGAATAACCAGATGTAGATGTATATATGTTGAGGTATGTTTGTGTATATCTACCCATAGCAACATAGAGATAAGCCTTTCCCTGTCCGTAGTACAGATGTATACATACAGGGACAGAATAGAGATACATACCCACATATAAATATATACACATGCAGACACCCACAGACCCGTATGTTATTATATATATATATATATATATATATATATATATATATATATATATATATATATATATATGTATACACAGCAAAATATAAATATACATGTATGCATACATATACAGATATATCTGTATATAGTAATGTATATAGATATATATATATGTGACCGTAAATATACACGTGTATATCGCTAGGATATGATACAGCAGTTACGATTTACATATGTTCACAGGCCATGCATATGGGGGTGAGTGGTCCAATAAACAAACATGTAACACATAGCATCAACCCCCCCAACCCTCCCAGCTAGGCCGATGAGACATACAGATACACAATAAAAGTAAACACACCACTGCTTCCCAGACCACCGTCAGGATACTGCCAGTGGGAGAGACCTGCCAGGTCTAATCTTGAAACATAGACATCGATGTCCCTTGTGGGACACCAAAAATTAATGATCATTGGAGACAGTCCCGGTAATGACTCATCAAACTAGGCTGTAGATGTACATGGACTAGTAGGTTGTGCAAGCCTGATAACCAATGGGTCGACACAACGTCCGACATGTGTCCCAACATGGGGAGAGTGGACAGTGTGTAGTGGTGTGTTTATACCCCACCTGCACCCACAGTAAGGATGAGTGCTGCAGAGGAGTGACAGGTGGGAGAACTATGGGTATGCAATTATGGGCCTAGGCATGCAGGTGTTGGCTGGCACAGTCGTATTAGGACTGCCCCAGAGATGCAAGTAATATTCCGAAATGGGCATAGCTGATGCCCCTACCTCTCAACCCCTAAGAGCAAATCCACTGGACAGGACATAAACCTTTGGGGGAACAAATAGGGACCATACCTCTGAACTGTCCCCAATTTCCAGGGATGTCCCTGATTTCGACTCAATTCGTAACTCTGTCCCACTTAATCCCTCCTAAAACTAGTGACATTTGGAGGAAAGGTGGTGAATTACACATAATGAATAATGACAACGATTAAGAGTTATAAACATCATTTACCTCAGAAAACGTGTAGGAATTTATATGCTCTGAGTCTGTTAATGTGTCAGGTTAATAGCACCAATAATTCAAATGTGTCCCTGATGTTATGTCATGTCCCTGATTCAGTTTGCATTTTTCCCCAATCGTATGAGAGGTCTGATAGAGACAGAAAGCACATATTCCACTGACAACCTTAGAAAGATGATAGAATAGTAGGTATGCAGTAGCATGACTCGGCTGAAGGATGTGGGTTCCAAAACCCAATTACTTCTTTGTATTGAAGAGTGTCAGTTCCCATGTATTAACCAGACAGGTGCAGATTGTAAGAGCAACACACCAATAATATGAATCAAACTCTGGACAGGCCACGGATTCCGTACAGTCAAACGGCATGCTGTCGCCTAATGGGCAGCCATTCCCGATACTGTAGGCATGTAATCCGATGTAATAGGCATCAAAAGGTAATATCGTAGTCCTCACTCCCACCCAGGGGTGTGAGTGTCAGATGCAAACACCAAATGCAGTGCATTTGCAAGTGTGGGAGCAAGTGGGTGTAAGCCTGTTTGGCCACCAGTATGTGAGTATTACACTGGTAAAGCAATGTAGTGGCTAACTGAGAGTAAGAAACTGTAACCAGAGGTTAACATTGCTTAGCTCCGCGCAAACCCATGAACACCCGCTCACAACTGCTTTAATGTGCCTTAATCACTCTGTATCCAACAGTCTTGTTCTGCCCAGCAACAAAATAAATGGCCTCTGCAAGGTTCGAAACCAGGAGCCTGCACACACAGCTAATGTGATTTACCACTAAACCATGGCAGATATACAGACATCGGACCTTATCACAAACATATCATCCAACGCAGTCATTCAACAGTATAGGAAATGTATTCCATCATGTAGATGTATGTGTGAGTGTTTATGTCCAGATATAGATACATACATATATATAGATATATCAGGAACATCCCATGTGACAACAAAGCATTACAAAGGAATGAAAAGGGAAACACCAGCAATGCCTGTATTATGTAGTGGTGTTGTCCTATGTAATATAAAGACTCCCTCAGACAGACATGTCATTCATACATGCAAACATTTGTACATTGGCTATATACATCACTCTGTGCATGTTATTTACATTAACACAACAGTTCCTGTCCAATCATTATGTGATAACAGTACTCTTGCAAGGTGCTGTGTGCAACATCATCATCATGATAAAGGTAAATGGGGTAACCACAGAGGGACCGGTAGTGTTGTGTGTACAATCGGGTCATCTGCATCATGTGTACCTGGAACATTTAGGAGTCATGTGCATACTAGGATCGTGTGCCTGAAAGACAGGGGTGAGGACAACTAGAGTATGTTATGATGCATATTAAAAGGGTTACATGTGTCCAGTGGACATGTGTGTGAAATGGACAGCTATGTATGGGGCAAATGTTGTTCTAGGAACCGATTGGCCTTTTGTTTCCGTAGGGTGAGAGTGGGATGTGGGTGGAAGGAGAGTAGGTATGCACGTGGAGGATAGGTAGTGTTGGATGATAGACAAGACAGCATACAGGGTTGGTATATGACATATGTGGGGGGATACACCTCAGACAGGGAGGGGTGTTTGGCAGTCACAAGCCCTTGAGCCCCCAGATGGAAACAGTGGGACGGAGGTCCCAAGCCATGAGCAGCCACCACTGCACCAAAACAGCTGCAAAGGTGGCAGTGCTGGGGACTGTCTAGGAGGGGCATCCTCACCCTGTAAATGTGACAATCTGCCCTTGAGCTGGCGTATCTGGCCTTGAAACCCCTTATTGAGCCCCCTATGCACCACGTCCAGGACTGTACAACAGCGGACATGTTCATGTCTGGACCTGCTCCCAGGGGGGGACAAACTCTATCCTCAGTGGCGGAACCACAAGAAGGTGGTCCAGAGCCAACAGAGGTGGAGGTCCAAGGCTGGGCCCCATATGTGCTGGTGCCCGGTGCCATGGCCAGCTGAAGTGGGACAGGAGGTTCTGACATGACCTCTAAACTCATACAGCCTATGATGTTGCAGCTTAAACATAAATATGGCTTAGTAGTAGTCAACAGCATTCAGAATTACTTATAAGAGCATGCATAGATATGACCATCAACCCAACACAACAGATGGTATACATTTGCAGAGGGAGCACAACGCATGCATATATACTGCATAACATCTGTACAAAGTGTAGAAGACTTGTAACTGCAGCTATGAACAGTGGCCCACTATTGGCATGTCGTCATACCACTGCTTCATGTGACATATGTCCAATCAGGGATGTGATGGCAGTAACTCATCACTATCACCATGTACTGACTACAATCCTCACACTATGCTCCTGCAGTTCACAGATGTGTGTTCAGTGAGTAACACAGGAAACAAATGGTTCCACACACTGACCAGTCCATAGATGGCCCTACAGATGGGGGTCCCTCACAAACAGAGCACTGTCTTGTCAGTTTTTAAACATTCAGAATAGCCATTACCACACACCTTGTTAAACAGGCAGTAGTCTCAATGAAGCATAGCTACACTTACATGCTGTAGTCATGTCTGGCACATCGCCCTCCTGTCTTTAGGCTATTTCTCACTGTGTATGTTGTTTGAGGAACAACCAGATATCATGGGTGATGCCGTTTACCAAACACCAGATCCAGGTACCACTCACAGTGACTGTCATGGACAAACACCAACATGATGTTCCTAGATATTGTACTGTATTTTTCATGTGATTGGCTATGGGAACATCATCACAGCTGTTCCACATGCAATCAGCTAGAGAAGGACTGCAATAGGTGCAGAGGCCATCACCTGATCATGACCATCACTTACAAAACACAAGCTGCTGCTGAGCAGGTGTACACCTCCACATCCACCAGAGAGTGTGTAGGAGGGACAGACAGAGACAAAGTACATCAGAGAAGGACTTGGAGACTAAAACCTAAGCATCGTCTGTCACACACCTACCAGTACAGGGGTTCAAACCCCTGACTGACTAGTCATTACTATTACAAGTGCATGCAGTTACTCCATGTGCCACAAAGCTGACATGTGGGTGTGCTGTAAGAACATATATGTGTGCTGGTGAGTGACATCTGCAAAAGAGATATAGTAGACATACATTAGGTGTAGCACACATGGCTGTCCACATAAACAGATGTCATTGTCAACACAACCACACTCTCTAATGGACTCACATTGACAATCTTTGCCAGGCCCACAAATACACTTCCAAACTACTTAATTTGCCACACTGCAGTAATGCACAGGTACTACATGCACCAGAGGGGATATCCAGAAGTTCTATGGGCTAGGCCATGTGAACGTGTTTGACATCTGTCAGTATGCCAATGGGAGTTATACTAGGAATGACTGTGGTTGGGAAAATCATACCCCACACGCAGACACAAGGTGCCAGTACTGACATGCATGTGTGCATTGCTTTATGGGTGTGTAGTGGTTGGCTGTGCAAGATGGCTGTACAAGGCTGGGTGAGGGGTAATCCTTGGCATCACACCACCCGACAATGGTGTGCAGTGTGGTACAGGGGTGTAGTGTCTGTAATGTCCCAAACAGATGGGTATTGTATGAGCTCTTCTGACATCCTGGTTACCATTGTGTATGGCCATAGCTTTGCAATGCATGCCATGTCTGTGCTTGATAGTCCTTGACATGGACATTGCCTGGGATGTGAACGTCCCACAATAATGTACAGTGACATGCACAGGTGTACCTAGTTTGGCTGGCACAAGTGTACACAGACTGTTATCCTCTGATATGCCAATACTGGCTTGGTGTGGCAGGACCTGCTTATAGACAGCAGATTGACCCTGCACCTGCATTGATAGCATGATACAGGTATTCCCTGGTGTCAGTGGCATTGGTCCATACAGGGCACATGTGTAAGGCATTGTATGGCCTCTGTGGATCACATTTGATGGCACCACATATTTTGCAGGCATCCAATGGAGAACATAGTAAAGGCACATTGTCCGCAATTATGTGCCTATTGTACTGCTGTACAAGGTGCCATGCCCTCTGCAGCCCACTGCAATCACACCATGCCTACTACGGGACATATTCCAGGTAATAGGGTTGCATACTTTGTTCACCAGGCCTTTTGCCAAATGCAGGGGTATGGCTTGCCAACACAGTCCCTTGGCTGACTGACATCTGCACTCCTCGTGAGGTGGACATTGTGATATATAAGATGGACAACATATAGGAAAACTACAAAATCCGGTCCCCAACCTGTCCAGTGGTTAGACACTCACAGCCACCTCCACACAGGCTCTGACAGTCAAACACACACACACACACACACACACACACACACACACACACACACACACACACACACACACACACACCTGTCATGTCTTGGAATAGAACCCCTACTTAATTAGTGTATCATACTACAGCATTACACAGTTACAGCATGCACTACAGAGATTACTGGGGTACAACAGTCCCAGAGGTGTATGTCTAGATGTGTGACATCAGTAGGATAGCCAATGGTGGTCATGTGAATTGTAAAGAGTGTGCAAACTCTAAAAGGCATTGTTACTTTCTCAGGCAAACACACACAGTTGGTCTCTCTTGGAATAGAACCCCTACCTAACTAGTTTATCACACTACAACAATACGTAGTTACAGCACGCACTGCAGAGAATACTGGGTTACAGTAGTCCTAGAGGTGTTTTCCAAGGTGGGTGACATCAGCAGGATTGCCAAAGGTGGTCATATGAATTGTAATAATTGAAGCCTATTTTAAAGAATAGGCCTCTTTTTAAATACATTTATTGTGTGAGAATATTAAATAATAAAGTGATATATATATTTATATTTTTTATGTTCATTTTTTTTATGCTTTTATAATATTCCAAGATAGATGTTAAACATATAGTTTAAAGAAGCATCAGAAATTTCAGTAAGGGTGTGTAGGGCTTTAATTCTAAATATAATAATTGGCATAGATTTATTGCATTTAATTGTTGAGTATATTTATAAGGGACCACAATTCAATGCATTTATGGTCTGATGAAGTGGTGTGATACAACCATGAAAGCGCTTACCTTGTTTAACTGAGCTAAATGGAAGATTAAAATTTGTTTTACTTTGTTTTAAACTGGATGGACTGGTGTTGAGATTCATTTGCCTATGGTTGAAGTATTGACCTTTTTTGTGGAATACTCTAAAAAGCATTGTTCTTGCCTCAGACAGAGACACACACACACACAGTTGGCCTCTTGAAAAAGAACCCCTACCTAACTAGTTTATCACACTACAGCAATACGCAATTACAGCACACGCTATGGAAAATACTGAGATACAGTAGTCCTAGAGGTGTATTTCTAGGTGGATGACATCAGCATGATTGCCAAAGGTGGTCATGTGAATTGTAAAAAGTGTGCATACTCTAAAAGCATTGCTTCTTTCACAGGCAGTCAGACACACATACACACAGTTGACCTGTCTGGGATTAGAACACCTACCAAACTAGTTTAACATGCTACAGCATTACGCAGTTACAGGACACGCCATGGAGATTACTGGGTTACAGCAGTCCCAGAGGTGTATTCGTAGGTGGGTGACATCAGCAAGATTGCCAAAGAAGGGCATTCCAAGTGTACTGAGAGTTGTACATGTCTGTTACCTGCGTGTACCCGCTGCTTACTGTCATGAAAACACATTTACACCTGCTTACAATTGCTTAAAAGTGTCTAATGCAGTCTTAATTGACAGTATCAATAAGGCTTGCAAGTCTTGGACCTTGGACCATGCACACTGAGCTTGCTGGATGTACCACTATGCCATCTGGGTTGTATACATGTAGCATGGAGTCTATAATGCACATCCTACTACAGGTATTCCACAGTACTGAAAACAAATGGGACAGTCACTTCAGTACCCTTGAATGTACTGTACTCTGTGAAACAACAAAGACAAGTCTACAGCTGTACAACTGTCATAACTACATATATATATATATATATATATATATATATATATATATAAATGCACCTACGGGATGTGTACACACACACACACACACACACACACACACACACACACACACACATATATATATATATATATATATATATATATATATATATATATATATATATATATATACAGACACATATATATATATATATATATATATATATATATATATATATATATATATATATATATATATATATATATATATATATATATATATATATATATATATATATATATATATATATATATATATATATATATATATATATATATATATATATATATATATATATACACACACACACATCTGAACACCCTTTGTGACACAGAAGGGTTCCAAAGGAACTGACGTGTACACAAAACAGAGGCATCTCCTGTCTTATAACATTTAAATCATAAGCAGTTCACCAGAAAAGGGATTGTTGTTGTGTATGTGGAGTTGGGGTGGGGAATGATGGCTAATGTAATCAACCCTGGGGATTGTGGAGTTAGGGTGGGGGAATGATGGGTATGGACCTACACCCCAGTGACCACTTCTGTGTCACTGCTTGACAGTGGCATATGAAAATAACATACCCAACTGTAGTTGTGCTTGACTGTGTATTCTTTACCATTCCTAACTATGTAATACTTTGTAGACACCAGCCACTACAGATGGCTACCATGGTGTGCTAAAAGACATTACACATGTGTATGCCTGGCTACAGGGTAGTCACACACACAAACATGCACACACTTGCCAGTATTGTCCATACACATCTTGCCTACGTAAAGGTAACTACTACAGTGGTATGCAGTTGGGGTATACAATTACACTTACTCTGATTCCACTTCTCAGCTGGGTGACATCACAGGACTGATTACTTGCAGTGGGGAGGGGGGAATTTAGCAGTTGACAAGGATAAAGGCCAGTGCAAAAGGAGGTATCTCTTTGGAATGCAGCAAAACCTGCTGTCATGACAGGATGCAGACACAAATACACACACAACCACTTGCTGGAGCACACACACTGAGGCAGTTGCTGAGGCACACACACACACACACACACACACACACACACACACACACACACACACACACACACACACACACACACACACTCAGCCATTTGCTGACACACACACTCAGCTATTTGCTGAGACACACAGACGTACACAGTTGCCAGTGGTGGGATCAGAACTTCTGACTATCTACAGATCACTATTACAGTACGACTCAGTTACGAGATGCGCCACAGAGATTACACATTTCAAGGCAGCTGGACTGCCCTTCTACGACTGAGGACAACAATAGGGAGACTGACAGTCATGAAGTACATAGCTGTAGACCTCTGTGTTTAAAGTAGGTGTCCATTGCAACCTGTATGCACAAACAGGACACATCATCTGCAGGTAGGCCTGAGAGGTATAGTTGTAGCACAACAGGAACCTGAACTGGAGTATGGCCATCTGTGGAATGGACAACTGCTATCACTATACAGGGTTACAGTGGGCATGCTCATACACTTAGTAACAAAGAGCTTGTTGGATGCAGTGACTCAAATTACACAAGGTGGCAGTGGGTACACTCATACACTTAGTAGCACAGGGCTGTTTGGGATGCACTCCGATTCTAACCACTGAAGGCCACAGTGTGCATGCTCAAACACTTACATGTACAGAACACATTGTAATGTACTCCTATTGTAAACACACAGGTTTACAGCTAGGTACATCTTACCTGTCAGTATATATGCATATCATACTGGTTTACTACCTGATACCTGTAGTGTGGCCTGTAAATGATATATCTGTGTCTGTGCTGTGTGATACACATGCATACATGTACATGAAGTACTGAAATATATATGTTACATATACACATTCATGCATATGTGGACGTGACAGACAATAGGTTACCTGGGTCGCACAGGCAGATGCTACCTACAACATGTGTCACACACCTTGCTGCCCTGAAAGGCATACATTGATAGCAGGTTGTGAACAGTGGCATTATACATGGAACAGTGACATGTGCAAGCATAATGAGTGATCCACCTTGTGTAATGGTACTGAGGTGCAGGTGTCAAGATGACCTCTCCCGGCTGTGTTAGTAGTTGTCATTATTAGCAGGACTCCTACCCTAAGTATATCTCACATTGGTCATATACACAAGTTCTGCTGCTGTCTGTCACCTTACATGAGGCATTTGCTACCAAGCACATTAATGCCACATGCAGTGATGTCATGGTACAGGTGGCAACTGCTAGACAAAAACAGTGATCCAATGTCCTGCTGTTATTATGAGGTTGTCCAGTGTTTGTCATTCCAGGCTGTCATAACCAAATGATGAGCCTTCGACACAGAGCACATGCATCCATGTTACACATGTATGTGGATAATACCTAGGTCGCATTTAGCCATATAGCCGCATTACAAGGCAAATGTCCTACACACAGAAGTAACACCCTGACACCTACATGACAATTGCATTGGATGCTTATGCTAACCAGTGCTAGATGTGTGGCTTTAGTAATCCATTTGCTCAATGTAGAGCCTATAATGGGGAATACTGACACCAGTGAGGAACACCTGGCTGAAGGCTCTGTAGTGCACAATTGCACTACCACCATATAACTCAGATCCAGACATGTGGGCCATAACAGTGGTATGGACCATTCCAGGTGGTGGTGTACACATATTCATAAAGGCTACTCACATGTAAAGACCACTACTCTGACATAACACATCACAGATGAGTCAGGTACAGGTGACAATGGCAAATGCTGCATTCTAGGTTGTATCCTCATATACATCCACCACCTTGTTCCCAGACTACCAACACACATCCTTATATGGTATGACATAGCATGGTAGACCACCAGATAACCCTCAGTTGGTGGGACTGTACCTAGGCCTACATCAGCTGTGCAAAGTACCCATGTACAGACACAGCTGCATAATGTGTTATGCAATGCAATAATACCACTGTTTGTAACCAGCTCAGTTGTACACATACCAGGGTCCCTCAGATGTTGTCAGCATTAACATGGTTGACTGTTGCTGTACACCAGTAAACAACACCCTCATGTTTGGATATTACCTAACCGTACCTACCCTGGATAAGTACATTCCACACTCATACAACATAAATGACATTACCATAGCTTTCATTTTCCTTTCTACATACAGAGGGCTACAGTCATTACACACATGCACATGGTAGATAGCACACTAACAGTACATAAGGTTCGATATCTATGTTGACAGAGGTAATATATCCTCTCTACTGGTCCCGCATGACACCTATCATATCATACAACATCCCATGTGGCATGTATGTCTTTAGACATGTCCACCTAATGCAATGCCTACAAACATACCCAAATAACAGGACCATAGGAACTACACAAGGCCTGTATTGACAGACTCAGGGAGATCCAGCTCTGCTCTGTATGTTCCTGAGTAGTCACAAGTGATATGTTCATGACATGTACAGCCATGTGTGGCCACAGCTCCTACATATACCCCATGTCAATATTTACAAGCCATGCATGCTATGTGCTGTCTGGACATTAGCCTTAGTACCACAATAGCCAGTACATGCTGGGGTGAGATGTTTACAAGCCACAGACCTTGCACATGCTTCAATGAGTGTACTGTCTAGCTCTAACAGAGCACATTGCTGGCACTCTTCCAGTACACACGAGGTGTGTGTGGCAAATAGGATGTGCTCACTGTTGACCATTACAGTGCTCTGGCTTCACCATGGCACTGTCAAGTAACAGTTTGTAGGAGCATGACAGTGAATAATGCTATGTGTGTCTTGCTGATATGTGCTGTTGTAATATATGTACACTTGGCTACTCGGTAAAAGTGGTGGTGTCCTACCAGTACATGAATACAACATCCATTATGGTGTAATGCTCTGCTATGTTTCACACATGGCATGGGGAAGGTGTGGAATGTATCCTCTTGACCTGCTAGTGCACGTACTGATGTAGACCGCATATGTGTACATGTATTGATGTTTGTGTAGATTTCATGTGTGTGCAGTGCTGTTGCAATTCAGCCTCAACATTGCCAACTGAATATGGTGATATGCTCTAAGTACAGTAAGCCGTACATGAGGTATGGACAGATGTTTGGACATGACTACTAAGTGGTGAGGCTTCTTTGCAGATGAATGATTATGGAGGACAGCTCACTGGTTTGTTACAACCAGTCCTACAATAACCTGTGTACCTGCTAAGGTCAGGTTTTGTTAATTGAAGTGGAAGACAGACAATGTAGAATGCTGTAAGGGTGACACTGAAGGCAAACCTCATGACACCTGTAACAGTAATACCTCTCCTGTGCATATATTGTGCATATATCAGCACAGTTGTCAAAGGAAAGAGTCAGTAAGCATTGTACCGAATGCGATAGTGCTGTAGTTCTGTAGTATCTATCATGAAATAGGCAGGCGTTTGATTCACAGTACTGGCATGTGTGGGTTTGTGTGTCCATATATGTCATGTATGGTTGCGAATACATCCCACATGTTATCACTCTCCTGAATACTGTTGTTGACACCAGTACAGAGTGAAGTGTAGAAAGAAAGGCATAGGCAGGTGGTTAAACCTCACACATGTAAAGTGTCTGTATATGTGTGACATAGGTGTATATCTTTGTGAATGCCAGTGTGTGTGTGTGTGTGTGTGTGTGTGTGTGTGTGTGTGTGTGTGTGTGTGTGTGTGTGTGTGTGTGTGGGGCTGTCCGTGTGTGTGGCTGTCCGGTTCCTGGAGTGAGGCTGTATTTTACCATAGTGAAATGTTAATGCCTCCTCCCCCCATCCACTCAATGCAATCTAGCATCCCTGTTGATATCATCAATCGTAGATGGACATACTAATCACCTGTTAACATGTACACCCTGGGGTGTGACCTGTTGTTACATGGCCTGCTGATGGACCTCCCCTCCCCACATACACTCACTGCACGGTAGTATCCCTGTCAATGTCCTTGATCTTAGGCCATTCCAACTACCTGTACATGTGTAATCTCTACGGTGTGTCTTGTAATTGCGTAGTACTATAATAATGATATGCACATAGGCAGGGGTTCTCATCCAAACCATGGAAACTGTGTCTGTTTGTCAGAGTGTGTGTTACTGGGTCTGTGAATCCCTGAGTGTGTGGGTCTGTCTGTGTTTGCATGCTGTCATGGCAGTGGGTATTACTGCTTCCCAGTGAGAAGCTACTATTTCCACTGGTCTTTACCCTTGTCATCCAGCATACCACTCTTTTACCTCCTCTGCGCTCCAGGTAACTATACCTGTGATGTCACCCCACTATGGATGTGATGGCTCTGAACACAGTAGCTTACTACTCAGCTATCATGCTCTTGGATCATTAGAACAGAAAACATAATTGAAACATGGGAGAATATAACTGTGATGTGGAAGCTACAAAGTGCATGCAGGTATTGTCATACTGACCTGTGGGTAGACAACATGTACATATTGGACACCAGCAAACACCGACATCCCCTGGCACATGCAACTACACCTGAAAGAGGAAGGAAGAACGTCAAGATCAACATGCTGTTAGTGTTGTTGCACATGATACATACTGTCAAACGTAGAAAATGCATTCTAAAACTGCAATAAATGGTATGTCTGCTGCTTGTCAACACTAATCAACAATATTAATCTACAATTGTCTACTTAGTATGTTCACCCTGTGCATTAAACCATATGAACATGTCCCTGCACTGATGGTGTGGATGACAAGGATGTGGCACAGGCATCATCATATGCACAGGGTGATAATGTTTGCCAGAGGCCTAGGGTGTGCCATTGGATGACATCATGTGAATGTGTTAGGGCCTGTGATATCACTGGGTATGTGTGTGGATGTTATGCGTGTGTGTGTGTTGAGGTGCCCTACATTTCTTTCCAGTGTGTGTGTGTATGCATGCACACAGGTGTGGTATGTGGCTGGCCTACACAGGGGTATTATTGACAGCTGCAGACTGTACAAGGCAGGTTTCACATTTCACGGTGTCCGGCCACGGCCACGTGACCTGTGCCTGCCAGGGGTTGCACAGGCACAACCAGGCAGAGGTCCAGACAGTACCCAATCTGGACCTCTGCTTGGTAGTGCCAGTGCAACCCCTGCCAGGGGTTGCACGGGCACTACCAGGCATAGGCCCAGATTGGGTACCGTCTGATGATACATGTCCACTGGAATCGTGTCCCTGTTGGGACTGTCCAGGACCACTTGCAAGTGGCCTGCTGTGTCATGGTGTGGACTGCACAGCACCAGCTGCACTGCTGCTGCTAACGCCACTATGGGAGCCAGCATGTGCAGTAGCATGTTCATGTAGACCTTCAACAGGTGATGTAGCTGACCTACGTCCACGTGCCCGATTGCTCACTCCCAGCAGATGTTCCAGCACAGACATTCCACACTCAAGGATTGACATGCCACAGTCAAGGAATCCTACCATGTCACCCAATTGTCTATCCAAAACATCTGCAAGATGATGGTGAGCATTTGCAAGTGCCTCAATGTTGTCAGTTAATGAATGGACAGCAGCCCTCTGAAGCCTCAGAGCTTCTCTGTTGTGCTGTTCAGCACATGCCTGTGCCTCCATTACAGCCCAAAATATGTGTCTGGTGACTCCAGCTGATGTGCTTTGTCTCATAGGGGATGTTGGCCAGTGGTCCTCCAATGTCAGCGCTGGGCACATGCCTGTGTGGGACATCACCAGTCTGTTGACTAGGATCATGGTGTGCAGGCACACCTTCCATAGTCCCACACTTCCCTGTTCCATGCTACCACCCACCAACTGTCCTTCCTCTATGGCCAGTGGTGATGGGGTATGTGCAGACAGGGGAACTGTGTGTGAGGATGAGGAGGAGATGGGTGGAATGGCAACCAATGGCACAGACTCAGCCCCTGGCAACCCTGCCTGTGCCTCAATCATACTATCATCATCACTGCTTTAGTCTGTAGGGACACTAACATCAGGTGGACCACAGGAGGGCAATGCACCTATATCAACACCTGTGAGGGGAAGACAAGAACTGTACATTACAAGTTATACCAGACACACCCAGACAGACAGACAGAGACACTCACAGACAGAGGCACACACAGACAGACAGACATAGACACACGCAGACAGACAGAGACACAGACAGACAGACAGAAACAAACAGATAGAGACACACAGACAGACACAAACACACACACACAGACACACACACACAGACAGAGACACACACACACAAACATACACAAACACACACACACAAACACACACACACACACACACACACACACACACACACACGGAAACACACAGGGAAACACACACATACACAGAGACACACAAACACACAGACACACAGACACACAGACACACACACAGACACTCACAAACACACACAGACACACACAGACATACACAGACGGACACGCTACATGCAGGTGATATGGCAGATGGCATTCAGCTTAGACAATTATTGTTTCAGCTTAGACAATTATAGTGGTAGTTATCATACATCCCTAAGTTACATGCAACATCATTCATGTGTTATAACAGATGGCATGCACCTTACACAATTATAGTGGAGGTTAGCTACATACCTGTATTGCACCATTTGTGTTAGTAGCCCATGCCCCATACCTGCAACACAATGCATGCACTTTGCACCATTGCATCACACTGCCATGGTGTGTGCAACATACACCACATGTTAACAGACCATCGCTGACCTTTGTACATCTGCCACTGATGCTTTGTGTTGCCCACCGCCCTTATGTGTGAGGACATGAGCTGTAGGGTATGTCGACTGCATACTATGTTTGCCTGAGCCCTAGCTTGCATATCTCCCCCAAAGCAGTGCATGTCTGTTCAACATTATTCCACCTACCCCTGAGCTGAGTGTAGACATTGTGCATGTGGCTGTACACACATGTTTGTCATGGCTGTCCCTACTTTGCAATGGTGCCACAGACCAGCACAGGTTTACAGTACACCGGCCTGCTGTGTGGAGTATGACCTTGCCAATCACATGTAGTATGAGATGTTTTCTGCTGATGTGTTGAATGACATGCATACATGTGTAACACAATGGTGTCCTTTCCAATCTAAAGTATGGTAACGGTGTCCCAATGCAGGGACATGTTATACTACCATGGGCCTTCAGCTGATGCAATGTTGTCTGTCCACCCTACAAATACGCAGGGATATACTGCACATTGACCTGATGTGCATAGCCATTGCAGGGCATCATGTGGCTTCACAATCGCTATACAGTGTGAGCTACTGACACTGTTCATAGCCATGACTATGTTCACATACAATACATATCTAATGTGGAATGTGACCCACGTCACTGAGGTGTATACATAATCAACCCTAATGTGGAATGTGTGACACAGGTCAAATAAGTGTATATGGATGACATTCCTGCACATCTGCAACCATATTACTGATGCCTGGCAACTATGCCCACACATGGCTAACTTAGCAGTACTCTATGTCCCACATGCCATCTGTGTACCTCACACACATGAGGAGCAGGCATAACAGTGATGTCTGACACCAGCAAGGTGAATGTACTGTGTCTGTGGCTTGATGTGGATCTATGTGTATGTTGTGCAACACATGTATGTATTTGGATACTGTATAGGTAAATGCCTCCATGTCGTGACACACTCAAGATGTTCAAGACATGTTATGTGGTGGTTTCATGCTACGGCTACACAAGCTGTGCACAGGCCTGTATGATGTTCAATGTTTCACACCTGCAATATCACCATTACACAAAAGCCATAGCTGTATTGTGTCGAGCCAATGTACAACAGGGTATACACACATGTACATCACTTCTACTGTGTGTGTTGCTTCATGTCTCTGGCCATCCTCCATGGCCATGTGTACACATGTTCAGTCCAATGGTTGTGATGACCATCTTATTTCAAATGTCAGTATTATCCCATATGACATACACCCATAGATGTCATATGCTCTACTGAGGACAGGGTTATGCAGACAAAGGGTGGTATGTATGGGATGTGAGACATATTTTGCAGGATAGTTGAGCAGTGTTGCAGTCAGCCCACCATATGTCATGAACATATCTGATAGCACATGACATTGTGTGACATTCATAGCAAGGGTATACTCCACAAGGGTGTATCCTATAGGCTGGTCATACACCAGCTCCAACACATTTAGAGTGCGTGCCCACAAATGCTCTCTGTAAAGTACTGCTCATATTCCCAACATGTGTAATGCTGATATATAGTACCTGTCCCTACAGTGGAACACACCTCCACCATTTATTCATTGTGTGTCCACACATCTGGCAATGACAGTTTGAAAGGTTTAGTGTAGGTGTTCCATATAGTTTTCAATTGTTTCATATAGGTAAACAGTGTGATGCATTGCAGGTCTGACCAGTGTCTATTAACAGGACCACCATACATTATGTGTACGTGTGCTATGGCAGATAGCATGCAATTAATATATTCCGTGTATTATCAAGCCTGGTAAATAATAACAATCTCACCTGACACAGGCTGCTGTCGCTGCAAAACACCAGAGGTACCTAAACAGGAGTGTCATAGCAGTAAGATCATTATCCACACCTGTGTGATAGCTACAAGGTGCAATGTCCATGTTAGCACATAAGCCAGTAGAATACACTATACTATGGAGTATGCACATCTGTGCATACATAGAGTAGCAGACTATAGTATGTGGCATGTGTGCATACATGCCTTGCATATGATGTTACATTACGTATTGTACAGTAGTACATGTAACTATGTGAAATATAGTTGTGCTTTATGTGCAGTAGTGACTTACCAGGCAACTCCAGGCTCGGTGGTTGAGAGACACCCACCTCCACAATACCAGCTAAAGCTTGCGGATGGAAGTCTGCAGGTGCCCCCAGGTTGGCCAGTAGCTCCTCAGTACATGTGAGTGGGGGCTGGAATAGTGCCCCCCCACCTGTTGCACCTTGTTCCCTGGTGATTGCATTAGCATGCTGTTTCGCCCGTCTTATCAAGTCAGTGCAGTGTCGGCGCACCTGCTGATAGGTGCAATTGTAACCACCAACATCATTTACCCTCCTGTATAGTTCCTCCCAGAGGGCATCCCGCTACTGTGCATCCTGTGGCACATGGCTGAAGAGCGTTGTGTAGTTGTTGAGGAGGTATGGGATGAGGACCTCATCTTCCAAGCAGCTGCACGCCGGCAGTCTGTTATGTGGCATACCTGGAAGACATAATGATGGAGACAGGTCACAGTAACTCATAGAGAAGTACAGGAGTACAGCTGAAAATACATGTGTGTCACATTTATTAAGATTACAAATACATCTTTGCAAATTTACATGACACTAACACCACTGACATGTATAAGTCACACACATTTGACACCTACTGGTGATGTGCTGTTATCACCATATATGTGTGTGTCATGTGATGACATTGCTCATACACCATGTCGATGTTGTCTTGACATGGGCATGTCTGTTTGGCTGTAGTGGTATCTTTACCTATCAGCACATACCTAGATGTTTTCACATTAATGGAATCAATCTTAATGCTGTGTATATGTCACATATATAGTCATACATAGCCATTAAGGACATGACCTGTGACCCTGCAGACTTGCAAGCATGTATGTGTTTTGCCATATATATCTACATGGCACTGTACAGCTGTGTAGCATCCTGCCATATATTGCCTGTGTTGCACATGTGTAACACATGGGACAATGGCTAGCCTGATGGTATTTGCAGGGTAGGATATCAACTATAACATGTTTGGTCATAGTGATCTGGTAGGCTATATGCCCTGGGCCATTTATGAGCCTAGGCAGACAGGTTACCTATCTGTAGGCAACAGACAGGTAAGTATCAGTGGCCAGTTCAAGCAGTGCCACAAAACTGCTACACATGGTTACTGATATATTTGGCATGTGGTCATTACACCATGTCACAGAGAGGGGCGATGTGCAGCTTCACTGGACAATGATGAAGAGTATGGCAAGAGTATGTTAAGTGTATGGGACAGAGATCTGTCAGGCATGTTGTGATCCTTGTACTAGAAAGGTGTATGTCCATGATGTATGTGTTTATTTGGGATCAGGATGTGTTAAGTGTAGCATACCCAACACCTCTGGGTTGGACATGGCTTTATTCAGGGTAGGCTGCATGCTACATAGTGCAGCTAGGGATTGGGAAGGGCAGTGTAGGCCATCTACACATAGACAATAACCCTTAAAGGAAATATGTGATCTATTATGGGTCACATGGGTGTTGAGTATGGCTGAGCAGTTATCTCTATATTCCTGGATGGCACCCTGTCATGATTAGGGGTGCCATGTACGACTACCTATCTTTTGTGGTGACATAACTATCAAAGGGAAGTACTGTTCAGCTGCATCTTATACACACAGTTGCCATTATGTTGACCGCTGCCTAGGTGGTAGTTAATGGGTACAGGGTTTGTAACATAGGGGATGACAATGCAATACTTAGCTGTCAGATTGTGGCCATACATCACACTAAGACCCTTCTGTATGTTGAACGCAGCACACATTGATTCGACTATTGCTCCTAGTTCATAGTCATTTGCAAACATCAATAGGCTGATGACTTCTGTGTTAGTATGTGTGGTACAGATAACAAAGAGGGGGAGTACCAGGAATGATTCCTGTATTACTGTGGCAGGCACTGGTTTAATTTGTGTGTATTAGTCAGACACCTTCTGTAGTGTTGGTTCTGCCAGCTGTCCAGTTGCCAACCACTCCTGTGACATAGGAATATCCACCTACTTTACTGAGTGTAGTTGGAACTCAGTATAGGTGATGGTGTCCTACGACCTGGCAAGTTCATGATATGCAGTGTGAATCAACCCTACTGTCATCTACAGTTGTACCGAGTACATCAAATACGTTGACCATGGTCCATGGCCGTACAGACCAGACTGAGCAGGGTAGTTGTGCACTATGTCCCATTATCAATGATGTCTCCCCTTTCGTGGGGTGTGATAACTGTTGCTGTGCACCATTCGGTGTGTACACAGCCTGACATGGAGCTATGATTGAACATGATGTGTATGTGGATAGCTGAATGTTCTTACATTTGTGTAGGATACACCCTGGGATGTTGACAGGTCCCATGAAAGCTGTATGTATGGCTTTAGAGAGTGCAGATTGTACCTGCATAGTCGTTAGTACAGGGGTCCTGTAGTGTACATGGATATATTACTAGGTGGACCTGTTGGGGGGTGAGAGTGGGTTTAGGTTCTCCGAGACCCTATCTGGATGAACGGGTGCTATTTCTGTAGGTGCAGTACTTCCCATGCCATAGTACTGTGCAGCGAGGCAGGTCTTGTTGTTGCCATTATGATTAATGACATAGCTATAGAATGCTCTGTGCTTGGCCTCATAATATGTGGCTGATTAGTTTCACAGTAGCTTTGCTTGGTTTTATATAGTGTAGCTGCATCTTACTGAGGCTGACCAGGGATCACCTACACTCATGTGTGTTCACTCTTGCAACAGTTACTACCTTCTGTGGTACAGTATAAAGCATGGTACCACCAGTTTGCCTACTTGTTTGTGTTGAGTTGAATCCTGGTTCTGTTTCAATTTCACAATCACTGCACATATGTGACTGCTTAAGGTTTATTTGTGTAGGATTCAGCATTTGCACATGCATTGTCCATCTGCATGGGTGCCATGACACTCACCACTCTTCTCTTAGGAAACATAACATTGGCATTGGAGACTAATTATGTGTAGCATACTGTTAGCCCTATTTGTGTGACTACTGTGATCCAGGTCAGTGGGGTCGATGGAATCCAACATGCATTGAGCGCAGGTGTTGGTACATGAGGAGTCTTCCCAGTTCATAATGGTATAGTTGAATAGCCATTATTATGGTTCTGTCTCAGACCTAATCTTCCCCGTTACAGCACATTAGGACAGTTGGGAAGTCCGCGTCCTGGTGGGTGATCTGTCTCAAGGTGCATTTTGAATTCCACTTTGGCACAAAGGTAGTTGCTCAGCATAAGGCATCTGATGTCATGCAAGTGAAATTAGCATGGAGGTGTACTTATCCTTCAGGAATATGGACACTCCTGCAGCCCGTGTGTTCCAATAAAGAATAATGGCCATTACCACACAGCATTTGCACATGCATTGTGAGGTATGTGTTATAGCATGGTCATGCAGGTGTGCTCTCCGGAGTGTTGAAACATGTCTCAGCCACTGCACAGATATGTTCTCCATGTTAGGGATTGACATATGTGTGTCCATATACTGTTTCTGACATGTATCATTGTGTAGAAAGACCTGCAGTTTATTGCTTGGCTGTCCCTGTAACAGCAGTGGACCCTCACTTGAACTGTGCATGATGAAGGCACTATAGTGGAAGCATGAGCCCTAGGCAGTTTCCAGATTCCCAGGAGTGACAGGTGCAGGCCCTGTCTGGCAAAGCATCATGGTCTGTCAACCATGTTATCCCAGGATGACAGATATTTGATACCCTTTGACATGCATCACTACACTAGACAATTGTGGAATACAATCATTTTTTCCCTGTACTGCAGTATCATTCTGGCCAATGGCAGAATGCTACCCAGGCCTTGGAACATACCTGCATGGGCTCCAAGACCTGACAGTTCCTACATGTGTTTACATGCAGTCCAGGCTACTGCATCACAGGTCCTGCACAACAACATGGAATATGCCAGAGCCATGTGTATAGTTCAAAAGGTGGTCTGAGTGTATGGGTATGTGGCTAATCATGGCAGACAGGCAGCTGACAGTATGTATGCCCTAGTATTGGTTAGTGTGTAACATAGTGCTAGAGTTTGCATTCACAAATGAGTACTGTTGGGCATGTTTCCTGTCATGTGTTCAGAGGTGTGGCACAATTATGCCAACTATGTCATACAGTTTTGTATTTCGGTGTCTGTCTCTTTCTGCTTGGGGGGTCACTTGTTTGGCCAGATACTTAGACCCATCTGTGAATGTGTGTGATTTCCAGTAGTGTGTGAGGGTGTCCTTACTGTGTTCTGGTAAGAGTATGTGTTGGTTGTGTTGATGAGCTGCATGTGTTAACCTACACCTCACGACTGTCCAATCCAGTCATGGCTGTAGACTGGGCTGCCTTTCAGCTTACCCCTGTAGCTGCATCCCAAGCAATGTGTGGAGCGTGGTGTTAGGTGCATCTGGCAGTGTACATGGCATAGAGATTACATTCCCCCAGGATGGCTACATACACAAAGCTGACATTAGTAAACACCAGTAGCTGAATAGTGGACATGCCTGTGTGAGCAGTCAGTACTACAAGTACCGAGTACTGTATTTAGTTTACATATTGCCTATGATGATGTTTTATACAGTGATGCTCACATGTAAATATTTGCGTTATGGATGTGACAACACTGGCTATTATGGAAACATTGCTGCTACCTTTAGCAGCAATCCTCCTCTGAGGAGCACATCACATCCTGTTAGTTGATTACAGATGATGCAAGTATCTACAGGTCTGTTTCCCTCTCTGGGTATATACTCACATATCTACCAGGACCATGTGCTCTGTTGGGCACAGACACCCACTCTCCAAACAGAGTCATGTATCAATAGACTCTGATGCCACTATCAACATGATCAGGATATAATCAGATAGTGTGAGCCATCACCTATGATGCAGCTATTACACATGGGCAGCTGTCTCCTACATCCTACACTCCTACTGCAGATGTTACACTGGAGTTAAAGATGATATTCAACCTGTTTCATTACCAGTGCTGTGCACTACCTTGCATACAGTATGTGCAGGCAGCTGTTAGGTTGGCAATGAGAGGTTGGGCTACACAAACCTGGTAGTTCAACCAGTGTGTCTGTACTCTCAATATCTACTCTATCTAGGTGTGGACATAGCCATTTGGCCCAGCCATG